>NC_143517.1:8349956-8651623 GCF_031878675.1 Megascapheus bottae | reverse complement strand
TCGATTCCTTAATACCACATACATACAAAAAGCCAGAAATGGTGCTGTGGCTCAAGTGGTAGGGCTCTAGTCTTGAGAAAGCCCAAAGACAGTGCTCAGGCCCTGAGTTCAAGGCCCAGAACTGGCAAAAACAAAAATAAATAAATAAATAAATAAATAAGCATGTATTTCCTAAAATTAGAAATACCAAAGCACCATTTCTGTTCTGATCTTTGGTTTTATGACCTAGTGTACATTCTTTGAGGACAGTTTGGCTGCATTTTTACCCAACTGCCAGTCCAGGAGTCAGGACAAGGGCCATCTAGTCCTTTCCTTGGGCGACTAATTTCCTCTTTAATCCAAAAGCCACACTAGTATAATCAAAAGCTACTCCAAATAGCTTCTGAATGGTTTTGAAGAAACTTAACAATAGATTATATCTTCCAGAAATCAAGTAAGGCATTTCTAACAACCAAATACAAACCTGTACTGATTTAACTCCTTAAAAATGATGCCAAAAGGGCCGGGAGTTTGGCTTAGTGGTAGAGTGCTTGCCTAGCATGCACGAAGACCCGGGTTCGATTCCTCGGTACCACATACGTAGAAAAAAGCCAGAAATGGTGCTGAGGCTCAAGTGGTAGAGCTCTAGCCTTGATAAAAATCCAAGGACAGTGCTCAGGCCCTGAGCTCAAGCCCAGGACTGGCAAAAAAAATGATGCCAAAAAGTGATGCCAGGGCTGGAAGCTTCTGGCTCATACCTGTAATACTTACCTACTCAGGAGGTAGAGATCTGGAAATTGCTGTTCAAAGCCAGCATAAGCAAGAAAGTCTATGAAACTCTTATCTCCAATTAATTATCAAAAAGCCAGAAATTGAGCTGTGGATCAAAGTGGTAAAGCACAGAATCTTGAGCACAGAAGTTCCAGGATAACACCTAGATCCTTCAAGTCTGAGTTCAAGCCCGAGGACTGGCAATAAAATAAAATAAAAATGTGGGGCACTGGTGACTTATGCCTGTAACCCTCGCTACTCAGTTGGCTGAGATCTGAGAATGGAAGGTTCAATCTTGCCAAAGCAGGAATGACTATGAGAGTCATACCTCCCATTGACTAGCAAAAAGCCAGAAATGGACCTATGGCTCAAATGGTAAGGTACTATCCTTGAGCAAGAAAAAGATGAGTGACAGTACCCAGGCCCTGAGTCCAAGCCCCAGGACTGGCATACACACACACACACACACACACACACACACACACACACACACACACAAAATGGTGTAGTGTCATGTCTTTATATACTATCTAAAGAAGATAAATAAACTCCACTTGGCATTAGTAGTTGTACTTTTACTTTCTGACAAACTGTCATTATCACTTAGTCAAGCAGAATTTATCCCAATGTATTAATTACATTATTTAAAAATAGTATATTCTGCTAAATTAGACTTATATAATGTAACAGGTGCTCATAGCCAAATGTATACACTGTTAAAACAAAACAAATAAAACATGTATAAGGAAAGACTCTCCAATGAAATAGATAATGTTCAGTCTTTTTTATGGCAGTTGTAAGGTTTGACTTTAGGCCTTGGGCTTTCTAGACAGGTGCCCAAATCCCCTTTTAGTTTTGATATTTTTCAAACAAGGTCTCATTTTTTGCATGAGTTTTCCCAGTTTGCAATCTTCCTTCTTACATTTCATGCAGTAACGGAGATGACAAGTAAGTTCCAACATTTCCCAGATTTTTATTGGTTGAGCAAAGTTGTTTCCAACCCTGGCTTTGTACTACCAAGACTTAGCCTCTTGAGGAGCTGTGATTATAACACCAGCCACCGTGTTGTTTCCACCATTCCTAGCTAATAGTGTAGTCTTGATTAAATCTACCAGTCTTGCTGAATGAACAATTTAAAATGACCGAGAAGAAAAAGTAATATTTATTTTACTAGCTATTGGCAACTTATTTGATTCTAAATATATATGGTATTTATACTGGCTTTTAGATTCTAAGCCAAAAGTCCTAGACTCACGTATTTAGTCTGGCCACTTGCCCCATACATAAACCAAATAAAGAGACTAGGTAAAAGAGAAAGAGAATTTTGTATTACATGGCATCCATGTGAAGGGCACTTCCCATTAGCACTTCATACATCTTCAGCCATTTTTCCTGAGTGTATACATTGGTCTTAGATTAAACAGAGAGCATTCAGAGCAGGAGAAATGCATAGTTAAAACAGTACCTAGCCAGGGGCTGGTGGCTCATGCCTGTAATGCTAGCTATTTAGGAGGCTGAGATCTGAAGATCAACAGTCAAAGCCAGCCCCAGGTAGGAAAAATCCTGGAGACTTTCTCCTCTAGTTAACCACCAGAAAACCAGATGTGGATTGAGGCTCAAAGTGATAAGTGCTAGAAACAAAAATAAAATAAAACAGTACCAAAGGCCAGGTTGACCATTAGCTTGGTGTTTAATTCCAGAAGTAGCTTTGGCTGTTCTTGAAGATGATAAGATGGAATTGTCTGAGGATCAACTTGACTGTTGTTCTAAAACACTTATCAATGAATCCTGTTCCTGGAACTCAAGATGGTCGTAAAGCCACAGCAGTAGAGAATGGCTTAGATCAAATAACACAGATGACTGTGTTATTTGCTTAGCCCTTTTCCTATAGGTCAGTTTACTTAACCCTTTTGTATTGGTGAAGTTATTTTTGCTTTAGTTACTAGAGTTTTCATGTTTGTACAAGGAGAAGCAGAAGGAACAGGGAGAATGAGATGCATACTCTAAATTCATAGTCTTTCTAAAATTACTTCACATCACCTGCTTCCAGCTTGGGGACACTTGATTTCCAGTATGTGTGGAGAGAAAAGAAAATGACTCCAGTTGACTCACCAGAGTTCTCTAACACCCAAGGCCTCCTTCTGGCCTAGTATCCAGAGTTTCATTATTTTCACAGGCCCAGCAAAAGCATCTTTTAAGTTCACTCTTATGACATGAGAACGTGTGTGTGTGTGTGTGTGTGTGTGTGTGTGTGTGTGTGTGTGTGCACGTGTGTGCGTGTGCATGTGCACGTGTGTGTTGTTGTTGTTGTTTCATGGCCTAAACTCTCTGTGTCTTTTTTTTTTTTGCCCTGCTGCCCTGGCTTGTCTCTACATAAAGAAATCACTTAATATCTGGCCAAAATTGAGAAAATGATTTTTTCATATAATGGGCAAATGATCTATAGTGAAACAGAAACAACAATAATGATTTAATCAACCATGAATAGCATTGTTACAGATCATGCTTATAACAACATATGTCAGCTAATAGCAATAAGAAGACAGTGCCATAAACACATACTAGGAATGAGTGTGAAACTCTCCATTTTGTTCTGTCTTTCTAATAGTCCCCCCCCCCCCACAGCTTCTCTCCCTGCCTTTCCTTGCTATTTTCCTTCCTATCATAAAGCATGAGCCTAAGAAAAGATCAGGGAAGGAAGGAAAAATGAAAGAGAGATGAAAGAGACTTTGGATCTGACAAGTTGCTTTGTACGCTGAGAGCTGTCATGTAATTGGTTGGGATTTATGTGAAAGTGCAAACCAGCAGGGAGTTTTCTTAATACTTAGTGCCTGCTACTCCCCTTTTCCCAGTAGCTTTATTTCATGTAGATTTTCTGGTACACATTGTTCTCCAACCCTTCTAACTTCAATACTTGACCTTTATGTATTGGATTTCTATGTCTTTAAAGTTTCAACTCATTACTTGAAGAGACAAATACATAAAAAAAATAATGAATATACTTCAAAGAGAGATAAGTTCTATATAGCAATTCTGAGCTTCTCATTTCTTTGGATTGTGGGAATGACTTAACCCCATGTGAACAAACTTATACACTGGCTTCCTGCCTGTTCCTACCATCCCAGAACAGTAAGTAAAGCAGATCCTGAGCTGGGCCACACCAAAAGCATTGTCCATCCAAGATAGAAAATAATGGCTACAAATAGATGCTGGCATTATGTCACTCAGTTTTGGTAGTGTATGTTAAATAGCAACAATTATGTGATAAAAAGCAACTGGATTTTATCTGAGAAAAGTGTTTAAAAGTAAAGACATAGCTGTGTTCTAAATCTCATCTAATAAAGTGCTTTACTTCTCACCAGTGCTCATCCTTTTTAGTAATAAGTTCCCTGGAGTTATAATACAGAAGGGGTGCTTATTAAAGATGAAGTAAACAAAAATTGCAAGTATCAGGGTTTTTAAAAAACCCTCAAATGATAAGATACATCTAAGCTGAAATTCATTGATGTAAAATAGTTGCATATTATCATTTCAATCTCTACCATAAGTACAAGGTGGCTTGCTGCATTATGACTGGAGCATCTGTAGAATATGAAGCAAATTCTCTCAATTCAGAACTATTGAAGAAATTCAGAAGAAAGGAGGAAAAGCTCTAAGCAAATAGCAAGGTTATTTAAAGGACATTATAGAGTGCTGCATTCATTAGAATTGGCTAACTGCTCTAATAATTAACCAAGTTATATGATTACCCATACACAAGAGAGGATATTTCCTGCTTATGCGTCTGCTGGAAAGATGAATGAATTAGGAGAGTGGTCTTTATGTATATTAATTCTTTGGGAATCCAGGGTGAAGAGACTGCCTATTTTTAGTGTGTGGCTTTTATGTTCCCCAAGGTCTTTTCTATTTCATGTTTTTAAGTTTCTAGTTCTATTTCCTATTTTCATTTTCTATCCCAATTTTCTTTATTTTTTTCTTTTCAGTCCTGGGGCTTGAACTCAGGGCCTGGGCACTGTCCTTAAGCTTTCTCAAGGCTAGCACTCTACCACTTGAGTCACAGAACCACTTCCAGCTATTTTTTTTTATCCGTCATGAGCTTGAACTCTTGGCCTCAACACTCTTGCTGAGGTCTTCAGCTCAAGGATAGCACTCTACCACTTGAGTCACAGCGCTGGTGGTTAATTGAAGATGAGTCTCACATGAGTCTTATAGACTTTCATGCCTGGGCTGCATTTGAACCAGGATCCTCAGATCTTAGCTTGCTGAGTAGCTAGGATTACATGCATGAGCCACTGGTGCCCAGCAAACTTCCAGCTTTTCGGTGTACGTGGTACCAAGCAATTGAACCCGGGCTTCATGCATGCTAGGCAAGTACTCTACCACTAGGCCACACTCCTGGCCCCATCAATATCTATGTACTTTTTCTTTATCAATTTTTCTCCTATATGGAGAAGGATCATGAAAAGGCTCTTAGGAAACATGTGCATATAATAAGCAGCATTAGTCTTTCTCTCTCATACTATGGGTTAGAATCTGGTTCTATGACACCTTGCTTAAACAGAGAAGATGAGAACTGTAGCCTAGCAATATGTCCAGGGAGAAAGGAATAAAAAACATAGAGAGCAATCACCTTTTCCTACCCCAACCCCAGCCCCCCCTAAGTGTGTTTCTATCCTACATTCCTTCTTACCAGGTCTTCTAAGGGGTCTGTCCTTTGCCCTGAGACACTGCCATTAATGCCCAGAAGATTTCATTCCTCAGGTAAGTTGAAGAAGAAATTCTTAAGCCCCATTAGGTTAAAGGAGAATTATTCAATGTAACTGATACAAGCTTGGTATGATTATAAATGAACATGAAGTAGCATTCATACCAATGTAGCATGTAAAAGGTATGAGATATATGATTCATTTCATTAATAACCTCGGACATGAAGTCTTGTCAGCCTTTCACATCTGTGACTTCCTGGTTTTCAAATGCAATCTATCACAAGCAGATCTAAAATATTTGAAAGAATTTTGTGTCTACTCAGCATGTGCTGTGCAGACTCCCACCCATTACTGCCATTCCTATGGTGTTTTCTTTTAATAGGCATTATAAATCATTTACAGATGCCCACATGAGAACTGCATGGATTGTAGTGAAATATTATGCCACTTTTACATCAGCAACCACGTTGACTTCATTATGAGAGAAGGTCCTAGGGAGTCCATGGAAAGATGGTTGGATTGTGCTCTACTTACAAAAGGATATGAGAGGAATACAAAAGCATATGAAAAGGAATAAAATAATAGGAGTTTTTCTAGGGAAAATAAATAAGAATTAATAGAAAAATCACAACAATCTTTGCATGCACAATTTGGAAGAGAAGAAAGCTTTATCTGACTACAAAATAGAGAAATAAGAAAAGCCACCCATATCCCCACCATTCAAAGACAAGCACTATAAAAACAATTCTTACAAAATACTTCCTACAGTATTATTTCCAGTGCCTTAACTTTAAAACATTACTATTTTTATTGGTCTTCTAAATTTTCATCGTGCTGTCATTTGTAAGGACATAGCATTTGCTCGTTTTAAGCGTTCTTCATAAAAAACAGAACCTAGTAACACATACTATTTCACTGTAAAGATATGTTCTGTAAATACTTGGTACTGAACATTTAGACTGCTGCTCCCAAATTTTCATAATTATAAATACCACTGGAATGCTTACTGGCAGGCAAACAAAGCTCTTTTTCACATTCATTCAGTCAAAGCACTGTTTATGTGGATAAGGGTTATTCATCAAACTAATGCTAAACTGCTTTCCAATATTTTTCTTCCATTAGTAAATAGACAAGAATCCCTATTTTACCAATCCTGCTCTAACATTCAGTATTACTTAAAAGTATTTTCTAAGCAAGTGAGAGAATTCCATGGATTTTAAAATCTAAATTATTAGTGAATATAAACCATTTTCCTTTGGTCGTAGGGCTTGGACTCTAGGCCCGAGCTCTGAGTTGTGCCTGAAATGCATGATGGGCTCCTTTTGACAAATCTTACAATTGTGATTCGCTATTTTTTTAAAAATAATTTTAATGTAATCAAAATTAAGAAACTATTTTTCATTAGATGCATTTTAAACCTAGAATTATTTTATAATTTAGATAAGAAGTATACATTGACATTTTGATGTATTTTTGTTGTCTTTATTGGTTGACTTGTTTGGATTGGCACTAAACTTAAAAGATGATTTGCCCTAAATAATTATCTTTCACTATTAAAATGAATGCAATACATACAGATGTGGTTTGGAGAATTGTACTGCTTTACATCGTTTAAGGAGAGAGAATAAATATTGTCAGTAATGTTGATATTTAGAATGTTAAACAACTCCCACAGTTTTTGCTCTAAGCATTCCACTGGAGAAACTGTGAAGGACTTGTTAGAGCTTCTACATGTGGCAAGAAATTAGCCCTAATTAAAATTATTTATGTATGAGATGGACCACTGTAGGGTTAAAGATGTAGTTAATCCAAGTTATCCTGGTTTTATGCCTGTTGTCTAAGTATGGATAGTTTGAGTTCTTTTTATCATTTTTATTTTTCTTCTGATTTAGACAATCCTGATTAGGTGGTGCTTTCTTAAAGGAGGCATTCAACTAAAGTGTAGCCACATAACTCAGTGAACATGGAAGAAAAAATTGGGACATTTTGCTATAGGATTGCAGTAGGGAGTTCTCAGAGTTAGATTCTGATAACACAAAATTATGTCTGGAGTCCTGAATCCTCTCCATAGTTTGATGAGAGCTCATAGAACTATGTGTCTACTCATAAATTGATTTACTAAGTCATATTTTAGCTTTTGGTCTGATTTCTTTTTCTTTGAGCCCCCACTAGGACTTGAACTCAAAGCATGGGAACTGTCCCTTAGATTTTATCACTCAGAGCTATCACCTTACTACTTGAGTCACACCTCAACGTCTGGCTTTCAGCTGGTTAATTGGAGATAAGTCTCATGGACTTTCCTATCTAAGCTGGCTTTGAACTGCTACCCTCAGATCTCAGCCTCCTACGTAAATAGATTTATAAGTGTGAACCACAATCACCCAGAGATTATCGTAGCTTTTGTTTCCATGAACATCCCTCACTGATGCCCACATGAGGTCAACGCAATATATGCTATGAACTTCTGTGTAAGTGGTAGCTTGCCTCTTCCATGGCCAATACTCATCTATGCTAGGCTGAGGAGACAGGAGTCCACAGCAGGTAAAAACACTGTTTAAACTGATTTACCAGCAATTGTGAGACTTCTGTGCCTGTGACTATAGACCCTCGAAGCCCCAGAGTATTAAAAGCAGTAGTAGAGACAAGGTTAAAACTACAGTGTCCAGCAATTGTATCTTGATTCTACTTCAGACTCAAAAAATAACCTTTGAGCACTAAGAATGATCAAAGAGTCCTCACAAAAGGCTAACATCTGAGTGGCTAGAGCAGTCTGACCATTACATTATAACCTTCTCCCAAGGATCCCTGAATGATAGTTAAGAGTAGATATGACAATGAAAGGAAAGAGAATTAAGCCCCTTGAGAACACATTGAATATAATCTTATTTTAAGCAGTGAAGATGGCGAGCTTTCTAGACTAACCAGTAAAATCTACCTGACTTGTTTTTTTTTAAAAACTCAGGAGCTATGAGAAATCAGGTTCAGATTGCACTCAGATGAG
This sequence comes from Megascapheus bottae, assembly GCF_031878675.1. Taxonomy (NCBI): domain Eukaryota; kingdom Metazoa; phylum Chordata; class Mammalia; order Rodentia; family Geomyidae; genus Megascapheus; species Megascapheus bottae. Next base: position 8,643,166 of record NC_143517.1, on the reverse strand, counting down.
ACTTCCTCCAAAATTCCATATACAGAAAAATGTATAATAGACCGTAAATTCTTTAGGAGCGCTTGAGAATTTTGACACAGTTGTATCTACAGAGTCATGGTGATAGGGCAAGTTGAGAGAGAGAGAGAGAGAGAGAGAGAGAGAGAGAGAGAGAGAGAGAGAGAGAGAGAGAGAGAGAGAGAGGAAGAAAAAAAGAAGCACTGTGGTTCAAAATGGTAGAACCCTAGCCTTGAGCTGAAGAGCTCAGAGACAGCACCCAGGCCAAAAGTTCAAGCCACAGGACCAACAAGAAGTAAAGGAAGGAAGGAAGACAAAAAGAAAGAAAGAAAGAAAGAAAGAAAGAAAGAAAGAAAGAAAGAAAGAAAGAAAGAAAGAAAGAGAGAGAAAGAGAGAGAAAGGGAGGGAGAGCAAAGAAAGAAAGAAAGAAAGAAAGAAAGAAAGAAAGAAAGAAAGAAAGAAAGAAAGAAAGAAAGAGAGAGAGAGAGAGAGAGAAAGAGAGAGAAAGGGAGGGAGAGCAAAGAAAGAAAGAAAGAAAGAAAGAGAGAGAGAAAGAGAACGAGGGAGGGAGGGAGGAAGGGAGGGAGGGGGAGGAAGAAGAAAGAAAGAGAGAAAGAAAGAAAGAAAGAAGGAAGGAAGGAAGGAAGGAAGGAAGGAAGGAAGGAAGGAAGGAAGGAAAGAAAGAAAGAAAGAAAGGAAGGAAGAAAGAAAGAAAGGAAGGAAGAAAGTTCTGATCAGTTAACTGGGCAGGGCCATCTAAGTAAAGGGCCATATTTTCACTTCATTGACTATGTGTGAATTTGAGATTTTACAACAGATAGAATATTTCCTCAGGACAAATAAATTCCTTAAACGAAAAGATGAAGATAAAGATCCTCAAAGGTTCCCAACTGTATTTGCAACAAGAACAGAGCTGCTTGCCTCTGGTTCATAGGAAGCCTATGTGTTTTCTTGAAGGACTTTGTCTTATTCAGGACACTCTAATCCTCTGGCTTTTTACAAGGACTGGGGATACTTTCAAGTGTTAGCTTTTCTCCCATGACTAGCTGTATGTTTTTTTTCTGCTGCAGGTACTTTCCTAGGATTACTAGAGAAAAGGATGCAGCCCTCTAGCCTCTTCCTTAGAGTCTACCTTTATCCTCTATGGAAATTCACAGTATCTGACAGTGGAAAACAAGAATAAAGTTCCTGCCTGGATTTGCTGTTCTCTCAGAATACAGTAAATTAAAGCAAGAGGAAGTAAGGAATTCCATTTGTTCCCTTGTGCTTATGGAAAAAAAGCCTAAACCTAGCACTAGGGGCACTCACCTGTAATCCTAGCTACACGGGAGTCTAAGATCTGAGGATTGTGATTTGAATCCAGACGCCAGTCTGAGCAGGAAAGTCCATGACTTGTTTCTGCATTTAATCACTAAAAAGTTGGAAGTGGGGCTGTGGTTCAAGTGGTAGAGGGCTGGTCATGAGCAAAAATATCAGGGATAGCACCCAAGTTCTGAGTTCAAGCCTGATGACAAAACAAAATCAGTAAAAATAAAACTTCCATGGAGAAGCTCAACTCCGAAACATTCTCCATGGAAAATTCATTCAGAAGCACTTGATTCTTCCTGAGAAGTGGCTTCATTTGTTTATGAAAGTCATGCCTAAGTTCACTTAAGACAGATTGTCCTTGAAATACAGCAGCTTTGATACTCAAGAAGATAAATACCCACAACTTATAAATTCTTCAACCAAGAATCACTTCCTCCATACAAATAGAAAAATGTATCAACAAGGTAGCCCAGGCTGGCCTGCAGTAACAAATCAGCAAAAATCTCAAGGTAATTTCATGTAATGCTTTGCTCATTCAAATTCTGTAAATCATCATTAACTCTATAGAGCAGTGATCTGTAAGCAGCAACAGTGATTTAGTTGAAGCTTTAGTCAAACCACCTAATTTGAACGGGGTAACGGTATTTGGAGGATTCTCAGATACCAGTACCCTCATAGTGAAGAGTTGAATAACACATCCCATTGGCCAGCTGTAGTCACATGGTACTAACCTAACTGTAAAGGAGCCTGGGAAATGGAGGGCAGCATCTGCGTAGTGCACATTAAATGTTTCTGCTATAACCATTTTCTGAGTTAGGGAAAACTAGAAGGAACACTTATAGGAGAGTCAAATATAACAATATTAGATGAGGGTGAATAATAATCCTATGCAATGTCAGATCATCCAGGGAAACAGTAGAAAATATGACCAACTGCTAGAGAATTGCTGCCTTTGATAAGAGCTTGCTAAGTTCATTTACAATCCCTTAGATCTCTGATTATAAATGACAAGTTTTTATGCTTTTCCTAATCTTTATTCTTTGTTGAGAAGTTTTAGTCATCAGTACTGATTATAATGTACTCACTAATGTTCTCAGTTTAATTCAAGCATGAAGGATGGTTTATGATGTTTCTACAACAAAGCTCATTATTAATTGATTGTTTATTTCATCCAGTATTCTCATCTTCCCTGCTTGGTTTAATTAAGGATCCATTTGAACCATAATCATAGCCAAACTGACATAATATTTTGGAAGTTCTACGTGGAATTGGAAACACATGATTCATTTCTCTAGATTGAATTGGCCTTTTTATTGCAACAGTATGATTTTTTAAATTATTATTTAGCACTTACTAATTTAGGGAGAAAATTCATGGGGCTCATTAATTACCTCGTATTTAATCATATCATTACAATTTTAGAAGGCAGTATGTGGTTATAAAGTAGATAATGAGCCTTTAGGAAAAATTACTTACAATGTTTTCAAGTATAACTGAGTATATAATATGTCCTAAGTAATATCAAACTGAAATGATAATAAATTAATAATATATCCAAGTTATGGAAGTATTAACCATAACTTCCTTTATTTTCTTTAAAAATATTTTCTTATCTGAACTGTTATTCACTCAGATTTAATACAGATTTAAACTCCTGAGAAGTAAGAGCTTTTTTATTTTTGGCTGGTAGTGGGGTTTGAATTCTGGGTCTGGAATCTGTCCCTGAGCTCTTCAGGGCAAGGCTAGCCCTCTACTACTTGAGCCATAGTTCCACTTCTGGTTTTCTGGTGGTTAATTGGAGATAAGAATCTTATGGACTTCTGTGCCTGGGCTGGCTCTGAACTGTGATCCTCAGATTTCAGCTTCCTGGATAGCTAGGATTACAGGTGTGTCCACCAGCACCTGGCCAGTAAGAGAATTTTTAACCACTTACTCAGTATAGTTCTGAAGTATAACATGTTTGTTCCAATATCTATGTATATATAATGGTACTTGAAGCAGAAAGCCATATTTTGATGATGAGAAGAGAAACAGATGCAATATATTTAGTCCTATACATCATGGAGTTGATAAGTCTATTAAGGGTCATTAAAGGTCATTTAGTTGACTCTTCAAATCTCTGCACAATTACTTTTCTAAGCTTATTATCAAATGATGATTCATTCAGCTCCATCGGATTGCTTTTCATGTATCTCCAGGCTAAGATTCAAGTTCATTGTTGGATATAACATAATTTATTTGAAATAGAAACTTGTCTTGATACATCTTCTTCCCACTGATCTTAATTGTATCATCTTTACCTTACTAATTACTGCATTGATCATCCTCTGAGTTAGTGATTTTCAGTTGGATAAGGATATTTGCTGCTCAAGAGGGAATTGTGTTTGCCTAGTTCAGTAGGGTTCTCCCTCCTCTCACCCCACCCCCAACACACATAGTCCCTTCACCTCAAAAAGAAATTGTGCTTCTCCCCTGCACTCATACAGATACCTGTAACAAGGTAGATTCAAAGACAAAGACAAGTAACTTTATACATGAGTCCAGCGTACACTGCCTAGGAGAAACTTCAGTGGAATATAAGTCCAAGCCTTGAACTCTGGCTAACATGGTTTATTTTCAAGTAAGTGGCAAGAGCTATAGATTTTACCGAAGTGAAAAAACAGGTAAACATATCAACAGTAGGAGACTGTGGGCTAAGTAATAGAATATTTTAGATTCTTTGACATATCTGAGCTGTAAGTTATCTTCAGTAAAGGAGAATGTATGTTGTGTTTTTTGGTAGAAATGGTGGAGAGAAAAGAATGCTCTTCCTCTGTGTGCTGTTTATTAATTGCTCTTTTACATCAAAGAGGTACATTTTGGGGCTGACATATTCTACTTTCCTTCACAAAGGAGGAATATCTTTTCTTCAGTTTAGAATTGTTTGGAGCAATTCTTCAGGTGATGAATTTATGCCCATTCGAATTTGACACTCTTCTAATAGGATGCCCTGAGTTTCGGAGCTTCAGGCACAATTTTACAATTATAAAATATAATTAAATAATTATCTCCCCTACCTGCTGCAGTATAGCTATCATTTGAGTGTTAAGTATTCTCACGATTTACAGATATATCAGTATACATAATTTTTGAAGTTATTTCTTTCCTTTTCCTCCTCTATGGTTTAATCCCCTATTGTCCCTGTATTTAATTTTGGTACCCAATGTATTCTATATAAATTCATCTGAATTAGAGAGGGGAAGGGGAACAACAAAATGGTTAGATAAAGGGCGAACTAACACAACAGCGATATTCACAAGACAATATGTTGGAAGTGAACTTTACGACTGTGGGAAGATTAGGTGAAGGGAAAGTGGGAGAAAAATGTGGGAGGGGATAGCAATGTTACCTTACATTTAACTAACCTTTTTATATATCACCTTGACAATAAATCAAATTAAAAAATAATCAATACAAGACAAAGTTACTGACTTTTCCTTTCATTCAAAGGCTAAATCCCTGTGTATCCAGTGGGAAGTCCGTGGGTTACTTGGAGTTTACCAAAATGAAAAGGAAACATACAAGCAAACTGGACGTCAGAGTAGTACAGGTTTTTCCAAGTGTATTTTATCATCTGATTCTCAAAATAACTGTTATTTGCTAAGTTTCTGTCTCTCTGTAGCAAGTATGTGATGGCATAAATGATCACGATCTATTGTATAGTAAAGGGGTAATGGACTATTCTGCTTGAAGGCTTTAAGTAATTTTGTCTCAAATTGTTAGCAAACTGGATGATCATGTCATAACATTGTTGTTTTCTTGTCCATTTTTTCTTAGCATGAGTTACTTGCACAAAGAGGCTCTCTTTTTGTGCTATATATAATGCATATATTTATGTTCATGGCTGTATTTTCATAGAAATTTGGGGTTTCATGACTCAAACAGTACAGTGATTGAGTTCCAGGCTGGAGTCAGGGACTTTTTATGGCTTCTTAAGTTAAAGGTCATGTGTCAGGCAGACTAAAGCTATGCATTCAAGAAAAATGGAAGTGAAAGCTTAAGGGCTACGATGAGTATTTAGAGTAAGTAGGATCCAAGTGTCCTATCTTCCTTATTTCTGTCTCAAAGGTACATTGCATAAACTTCCCCAGCAGTCTGAGGGCTCTTCAATCCACTATACCATCAGTCCTACATTTTATGAACAAAATGAGTTTTTATTACTGTTGGTGGAATGTGACTGCCAGGCATTTCTTGAAAGAAAGTTTTCATAAGGCTCAGGGAAGTCCAACAGATACTAATTATAGGGAAAACGCTTCAGTGTTTCAATCTGAGTATGTTAATTACTTCTTAAGTCTTTCCTCATGTTCAAGTGGCTTATGACCAAGGACTCTGGAACAAGAGAAAAGCCAGTCATAAAGCTATATGTAGTCCATGAAGCTGATTAACAGCTTTCCTTCCTACAGCTTGAAACCAAGGTGATCATGAGTCACCCAGGAAACAAAGCAAGTCTTTTTTCTGGAGCTTTGGTCTAAAAGTATCTCTTTGACAGAAGCTTCTACTTCAGGTTAAAAGAGATTGTTCCCTAGGCTGAGCAAGCAAAATATTCTGGAGTTAACTTGTCTTACCTGGACTAGATTTATACACACAGATATGATAGGGTATTTTTAATTTTCTAAAAGCTTTCATCTGTCTTTACTAATGTTTTAGTTTAAACAATTTGAAATTCTTATCTTGATAAAGTTTACAACATCTCTGAATTGGTTGCAATCTCTCTGTCAGTGAAAGAATAAATAAAAACAGAATAAATCACCACCATCAAAGCAGTTCAAGGCATAGCTCCAATTAAATAATATAAAATATATTATAGTTGAAACAGACAAAGCAGAAAGAGCAAAGAGGTAACCAATATTTGAGCAATATAATTGGCATGCAAATTAAAATGCTCTTTAAAACATTGTCATTAAGTTTAAATCTCTTAGCTGGGGGCTGGAGGCTTATGCCTGTAATCCTTGCTACTCAGGAGGCTGAGATATGAGGATGGAGAGTCAAAGCCAGCCAAATCCGACATGTATCTCAAATTAACAACCAAAAAGGCTGGCAGTAGAATTATTACTCCTCAAGAAGTACAGTGCTAGCCTTGAGCACCAAAACTCAGGCCCTGAATTCAAGTTCCAGGACCAGCACCTCCTACACGAAAGTTTAAATCTCTTGTGTGCAGCAGGCATACAGATGTCCCTATGTATGTAGTCAATTAATAAGTATGCCAAGTGTCTGTAACTTAACACAGAAATAAATGGCATCTATTCATTCTGTCTTTTGCAACTCAAACAGTTGTTTTCATCAAACATATGGGTTTGGTTTGGTTTGGTTTACAAAGAAGAGAATAATTTTCTGCTGAATAGTTTAAAACTTAGCAGGCAGCATCAGTGACAAGTTTTATCTGAAGCATATCTATTCATCTTAAGATTTCAGGCTTGTGGAGTTGGGAGTTTGGCCTAGTGGTAGAGTCCTTGCCTAGCATGCATGAAGACCTGGGTTCTAGTCCTCAGTACCACATATATAAAACCGCTGAAAGAGGTGCTGTTGCTGAAAAGGTAGAGAACCAGCCTTGAGGAAAAAGCCCAATGAGAGTGCTCAGGCCCTGAGTTCAAGCCCCAGGACTGGCAAAAACAATTCAGGCTTGTTACACATTCATCATACATTACTCATCATCAAAACTGGAGACTTTTCTTAGTGAGGTATTTGTCCTCATGGTAAAGCAGAGGGAAAGGGTTACCAACATTGCTTTGACATAGGTGGTTTCCTATCACCCCTGATTCCCAATCAGTTTGGAGGTACCAACCTTTACCTTCCTCTTCTTCATCATCTCCTCCTCCTCCTCCTCCTCCTCCTCCTCCTCCTCCTCCTCCTCCTCCTCCTCCTCCACATCCTTCTCCTCCTCCTCCTCCTTCTTTTTTAAGTTGTGAGGCTTGAACTCTGGGCCTGGGTGCTGTCCTTGAGCTGAAGAGCACCCTACCATTTTGAGCCACAGCACTAGTTCCAGTTTTCTTGTGGTTAATTGGATATAAGAATCTCAGGGACTTTTGTGTCTGGGCTGGCTTTAAACCATGATCCTCAGATCTCATGTTGAGTAGCAAGGATTACAGGGGTAAGCCACTGGTGCTTGGCTGATATCAATCTTTTGTGTGCTTAGCTCAAGTCAAGAATAGTGCAGCAGAAGCATGCTAAGATGGAAGTCTAACAAGCTTTTCTTTTTTGAAAGTCTGGTTTTGAAGAAGCATCGTGAAAATAGGAAATACAGGTCCAGTGGAGTAATAGCCATGGAAGGCTGTCATAGTTCCTAGCTACAATATCTCCTAGTGAAGCATGTAAGGTAGGCATTTCCAACCACAACATCGTCCAGCAGGCTGGAGTTTGCTATGCCAAGGGCTAACATGGAAAGAGTAACTTGTGTTCAATCAGTTAAGGCTGGGAGGAGAACAAGTGTTCTTTCAACACAATAAGAGTAAGAGTATCTGTGGTCAGCTTTCCTAAGGAAAGAATTAGTAAAGAAATCATTTAGCTCTCCTTTCAGAGATATAATCATAGATAACATAGAAGAATCCACAGAAACGCGCTATAAAAATAGAATTTTTTTATTAAAGAATTTAACAACATTGATTTTTACATCATATTTCAAATGACGTGTTAAACAAATATTCAAGAAGGGAATCTCTATATACAATCACTGGCACTTAGTTTTTAGAACATAATCAAAATTAGGCTGAGGGTTTTTATGTCATAGATACATATTAATCTATGTAATAAAACATTATATCTATAGAGTCATAAGGCTTTATTTTTTCATATATTTTTATTATAATTAATAGAAGGGTTACATGATATTTGCCAGATAGCCTTTCACATGTCTTGGTCCCCATTTCCCTCCCTCACCCCCATCCCTCATCTTGTTTTCCCCCCTTCCCCTATCTAATTTCAAATAACCAAATACAAATATATCCGATATATCAGGTAACAAGTGAGATACTGTAACAATATGAGATGACCAAGGGACAGCGGCTGCTGGAAGACCATTATATTAAAGATCAGGTGGTGAAACCTAGAAACTGGGGAGGCAGAGCCTACTGGAAGGAAATTAGGTTACTAGGGCAGGAAGTTGAAGCCACATTCTTTCTGGTTTTTTGTTTGTTTGTTTTTGTTTTTGTTTTTGTTTTTACTTAGCCACCAAAAAGCCTCCTACATCGTAAGCATGATATACTGCCTCACCACAGGCCAAAAGACAAGAGAACCAAGTAATCACTGAAGCCTCTGAAATTAGGAGTCCAAACAAACCCTTTCCCCTTTTGATTTGACTTTTTCATCTATTTTTGATTGTAAGAATACCTGGGAAATGCAACCAGATGGCTGGAGAGGAAATGGTGTACCCCACCCCTTACCACTGGGGTCCCTTTAAAATATTAGGTAGAAAACAGAAAGTCAGGTGAGAGATGAAAGGGAGGTGAGAGGGGGATGGGGTGGGAGAGCAATCTTACCTTGAGTAGAGGATTTCAAGGTTTTAGACAGCATCTCTTTCTGCCAGGGGCATCAGGACCAGATGCAGCCTCTCCTCCAGGACTACCAGGTTTGTTTGTCCAGGGGAAATTGGGGAGGGAGGGAGGAGATGATTTAGCAGGTCAAGAGCTAGGACAGTTCTAAAATAGGGCTCTCAGGAGGAAAGGTGAGTGCTTTCCATTTAAGTTACTTTCCATCCGTTATAACAACAGAAGGTTGACTAGTACTACATAGAGGTACTTATGAGAAAACATAGGTAATTGTAGGATATGCTAGTAGTGAGGAAAATTTTCCTAAGTACAAGTCACAAGCCAAAATGTATCATGAAAATATGATAAGGATCTACCACAAGCAAATAAAAATGACAAATTGGGAAATAACATTATCAATTTATATCATATATGAAGTGCTAATAACTCAAACAGAAAATCTGAATTGAGAAGAAAATAATCAATATTTTCAAACAAGAAATGTACATCTGGGCATACATAGATGCCGGGCATATAATCCAATCCTTAGCAGGCTAAAGCAGGACGATTGTTGGTTTGAGGGCAACCTGGGAAAGATACATAGCTCAAAATTAATGCTACATTCTGCATCTCAAAAGTTAGGGCCTGAAGATATAGTTCAGTGTTAGAGCACTTACCTATAATATACAAAATCCTGGGCTTCATCCCTAGTACTGAAACAACAGCAGCAACAACAATACTAAAAACTGGAGTTTAAAGTCAGGCTTCACACTTGCTGAGCTTGTGCTCTACCACGTGATCTCTTATTCGTTTGGTTTTCCTTTGGGGTTATTTTTGTTGGTGGTTATTTTTCATATAGGATATAACCAACTCTTCTTCTCAGAATGGCTTCAAATTGTGACCCTGCTGCACTCAATTTCTGAAATAACTAGGATTGCAATCATGTGCTGCTAGTTTTCGGTTAAAATTTAAAAATTTGACACTACTGTATTTTGTCAAGACTATGAAGAAATGGTATTCTTTGATGGTTAGAATCTAAGCAGCTGTAGAGATTTAACCATACCTGGGAACATTATATATACAATTTATTTTATGACCCGACTTTAGAAATATAACTTATACATAGGTTGAACCAAGTGTAGATGTTTGTGTTGAGAAAATGATTTGTAAAATACCAGTTATAATCCTAATATTGTTCTCTGAGCTCACAGCATAGAGCACTATGCTACAATATAGCAACATAGTGCAATATTGCTCCAAGGAATAAGGAAGACTTCAGTGCAGCACCTTTCAAGGTTCACTGTGAAGGGAAAAAGGAAAATTATAGGTGGTATAGATAGTGTATCATTCAAGGCTACGCTTGACTTGCATCAACTTGACTAAGCCACCGGATGCCCAGATAGTTGGATAACCATTCATTTTGGCCATGTCTATGAGGATGTTTATCTTTCATGGAGTCCTAACATTGTAGATCAATATTTAATTTACTGCTCAATGTGTCTTAAGGAGATATACTTAGTTTAAAAAGAAATATTTAGATTCACTGAATTCATTATGTTTTAAAATGGCAAAAGCTAGCCAGGCTGTTAATGGATCATGCCTATAAGCCTAGCTACTCAGGAGGTTTAGAACTGTGGATCATGGTTCGAAGCTAGCCCAGGTAAGAAAATTGGTGAGGTTCTTATGTCACTAAAAAAGCCAGAAATGAACCTGTGTTTCAAGTGATGAAGTACTATACTTGAGCAAAACAGCAAAAAGAACAGTACCCCCAGGCTTCGAGTTCAAGCCCAGTACTGATGTGTGGGCTTGTTTCAAAAACAAGTTCTCAACGGGACAACTATCTAGGTTATAGAAATCACCTCCGCTTCAGTGTTAGTTGGCCTATTGGGAAGTATTCCTCTAATGAATATTAAGGCAGTATCAGCTGAACCCAAAATTGGTCAACATAACTCTTGCCTTCCTACAGTTTTGTTTGTTCGTTTGTTTTTGCCAATCCTGGGGCTTGAACTCATGGCCTGAGCCCTGTCCTTGGGCTGTCTCAAGGCTAGAGTTCCTTTGACTCACAGCACTACTTCCAACTTTTTCTGTGTATGTGGTTGGTACCAAGGAATCGAACCCAGGGCTTCATGCATGGCACTCTACCACTAGGCCATGCACCAGGCCCTTCCTACAGTTTTCTTTATTTTTCCACTTTATTTTGTCTTGCTTCCTTCCCTCTACAGATTCTCTACAAATGTTAATAAATAAAATACTAATAAAATAAAATATTAATAAAAATTAATAATATGTAAGTATATCTTTGTGTGTGTGTATATATATATATATGGTATGTGTGTGACTTTAATTTTACAGTTGTTTAGGTTCACTGCCAACTCAAAAAGACAGAACAAGCCCCTACCACTCTGTCCTTACAGGTACAGTCTTTCCTTATCAACATTCCCCAACTGAGTGACACATTTATTGCAGTTGATGAACTGGTATGTTGCTCACAGCCCATAGTTTACCTTGCATTGTCTTAGTGTACCTCATATGGCTTTGGATAGACCTCAATGCATGTATTTGCATTATGCCTTTCTACAAAATAATTCTCCTGCCTTACAAATCTTATGCGCTCAACCAGTTTATCCCTTCCCACCACTATTCCCTGGCAACCACTGAAATTCTCTGCCATCTCCAAAGCTTTGCTCCATGTTGAATGTTGTAGAGCTGAAATTGCATAGTAACAGCCTTTTAGGTCCTGTCCCACGTATTTGTGGTTGGAAGGCTTTCATCTTTTAGCTCTGGGTATAATGTAATTGTGTTGATAGATGTGCCACAATTTGTTTATAAATATACTGATGGTCATACTGACAGCTTCCAAATTTTGGCAATTAAAAATAAAGCTATCATTTTTAAAAGAAAAACTTAATGCTATTCTTTCTGAAAGCATAGATTCGCAAATCATTGGCCTAAATATCAAAGAATTTAATTGCTGCATTTTATAATTAACAGCATGTTTTGTGATAAACCGAAAAACTGTCTTGGTGGGAAATGATAGCTCTATACTTTGGTACTTCCACCAACAGTGAGTGTTGTTTATTCCATATCTTCACTGATGTTTCTCAGTGTTCTGGATTTTTGCCATTCTAGTAGCTATATATGATATATCAACATTTTAATTCGCCTTTCACTCATGACATTGGATATGAAACAAATGCATATTCACCATTTGTTTGTTTCCTTTGGTGAGGTGTCTGCTAATGTTTTGGGTCTGCTTTTGCTTTTATTTGGCAGGCCTTTGTGTATGCTCAGGTTAGCCTTGCAATCCTGGCTCTTCTGTCTAAACCTTCTGAGTGCTGGAATTACAGGAATGTGCCATCATGCCCAGCTTACTTTAGCCTAATTTTAGTTTGGTTTCTTATTGTTGATTTCTCAGAGCTTTTTCTGTATTTGGATCACAGCTCTATATCAGGTATGTCTTTTGAAACTATTCTTTCCAGGTTTCTGATTTCTTTCTTCTCTTGACACTATTATTACAGCACATAAATGTTTAATTCTAATTAAGTATGGCCTATTATTTCTTTTAATGTCATATTTGAAAAGTCATCTCCAAGTTCATAAAATCTCTTCTGTATTATCTTCCTGAAATTCCCATAGCGTTGTATTTCCCAGCTAAGTCTGAACTTGTTTTATTTTTGTGGGTCATGGGGCCTAGGTGCTGTCCCTGAGATCTTCAGCTCAAGGCTACCACTCTAACCCTAGAGCCATGGCCCCACTACCCCCTTTCTAGTGATCAATTGGAGATAAGAGACTCTGGGTCTTTGGTGTCCAGGATGACTTTGAACCACAATCCTCAGATCTCAGCCTCCTGAGTAGCTAGGATTACAGGCATGAGCCACCATGCCTAGCTTTAGGTCTGAATTTTTTTTTATATGTTTGTGTTCTCTGGATTATTTTTTATTTTTGTATGTAGATTCCAGTTATTGCACTACCATTATTGACATTGTTGAAAAATGCTCTATTGTTTTGTCTTTGCTACAGTGCCAGAGATTACTGATTGACTAATGTGGGTTTATTTCTGCTTCTTTTTTTTTTTTGCCAGTCGTGGGCTTGAGCTCAGGAACTGAGCACTGTCCTTGGACTTTCTCAAGGCTAGAGCTCTACCACTTGAGCCTCAGCACCACTTTCAGCTTTTTTCTATGTATGTGGTACCAAGGAATCGAACCCCGGTCTTTGTGCTTGTTAGGCAAGCACTCTACCACTAGGCCAAACTCCTGGCCTATTTCTGCCTTCTTTATTATGTTCCATTCTGTACTGATCTCTTTGTTAATTCTATAGCATTACAGAATCGTCATTAACTAAGCTTCATAGTCTATCTCCCAACTTGATTCTTTTTCACTGTGGTGTTTACTGTCTTTTTGCCTCTCCATCTAAGTTTTAGTTCATTGATATCTACAAAATAAAGTGCTGGGCAGTCGGGAGAATTTGTAACATTGAATCTTCAGATTAAGTTAGGAAGAAGTGATGTGTTGGAAATATTGTATATTCTGATCCATGAGCATGGATATCTTCAACCTTAATATTTTAAAATTAAGAAATACATCTTAGCCAAACACTGGTAGCTCATGACTGTAATTCTAGATATGCAGGAGACTGAGACCTCACTATTGTGATTTGGAGCCAGCTCAGGAATGCAAGTTTGTAAGATTCTCATCTCCAATTAACTAACAAAAGGTTTGGAAGTGGAGGAGTGGATCAAGTGGTAGAGCACTAACTTTGAGCAAAAATGCTCAAGGACAGCTCCTGAACTCTGAGTTCAATCCCTAGGTCCAGCACACACACATGCATGCACACACACAAATATATATATATAATCTACAGTAGTGAATACATTATAAAATTCATACCAAAGGCAAAATACATTTAATTTTATTTCTCCATGCCATGTAATCTGGCCTCATACCCAAATACCTATAAGGGAACAGGGAATGGCATGAGTAACTCTTCATTCTCTCATGATTGGCTCCAGGTTAGAAGTGATGATCTTGGGCTGGTTCTACTGTGCTCTGGATGCTAAAAGCCTGAATTCTTACTATCTCTTGGGAACATTTTTGGTTTCTGTGAAGACCTCTGATGCTTACTGTCTCTGCTGGAAAATGTCAATCATAGATTCTGGGCGGATGGGAGCTGCTTTTAGTTCCTAGCATTGTCACTTAACCAGAGTCTTCTGTCTCAATTACTGTGGCCTAGTAAGCAGGCAGACCTCATAGACAGTGCCACTTCAGAGAACCCCAGACCAATTAAGACACTGAAGCTATAGTGCCTGGGGGCACAAATCTTAATGTTTTGCTCCATGCTTTACCCCTGACTCTATGATATGAAGCCGCTCAATTTTTGCCTCTCTTTTGAGTTTGACCTCCCTGGTCTCATCTGCCAAACTTTTACCTTTATAGACATTTCTATTCCCTGTGATTCTGCACCAGAGAGTACATTTTTGTTTTGTACTTGACTCATGTCTATTCAAACCCCTTCCTAGAACTGCTAATCCCCTCAACCCCACTCCCCCACTCCAGTAAATCCAAACCTTTAAGTCTCTCAAAAGTAGAGATGGAAGGAAACATTGTGGTGTCCATGCATCCATCAGTCAGAAATTGGCTTTAACAGAATCCATGCTCATCCATCTCCTTGGTGTAGCTGAAAGAGAATGATGGGTCCATTTTTCTTGAGACCTTGATAGTAGGCCTTAAGGCATAATTCTCTCTGGTTATGTCCTCTCTGAGAATGGATATGTCCTTCAGATCCATGCTTACAGCTTGTGGGTCTCAGACAAAATTCTAAGTTGGTGAAAATAGTACAGCTGAGATCTTGCTACACATAGTTAATGCAAGCAAGTACCTCTTTCTTCCTTTTCTATTTTTTATTCTCTTCTTTTTTTTCTCTCTTTCTCTCTCATATCACAAAGTGTGATATAATCAGTCAACAATGATATGTAGCTATATCTGGGCAGATGCTGATGAAGTTATAAAAAAAATAGACTGAAAGTCTTTGAAAGAATGGTCAGTATAATTTACACAACAAATGGTTTTTATTTAAAATACATGTTAAGAGCACACTTGTACTAATTGGTTCAGTTTTTTCATGTTGGTCAGATCAGCCACTATGAAAGAGGAATAAGGGAGCTGGCCTTGGTGAGGGGCAGTTGGAGGTACTGTCAGAACAGTATTTCCAAGTAAGCCACCAAAGAGTGGCCCAGAGACCAAAGTAAACATCTGGAAAGGTGAGAGGATGTAGAGAAGTGAAGCAGGTGTCAGCATACCCAGTGTGCCAGGTAATTTTGGGGTATGCTGATACAGGAAGCCTCTACTGCTCAACCAGCTCAGTAGCCACTAGGGTCAGGGAGCCTGATACAATTCTATGTTCTCAAAGATGGGACTTTCCTATCCAAGGGAAACTGATGTGTTTAAGGGTCTCAGGAAGATGGATGGAAACAAAAAATGTAAGGCAAATTAAAGGAAATGAAAATCAATTGGGCCCTAGTGGCTCACACCTGTAATCCTAGCTACTCAGGAGGCTGAGATCTGAGGATCACAGCTCAAAGCCAGCCTGGGCACAGGAGTCCCATGGAACTCTTATCTCCAAGTAACCACCAGAAAAACTGGAAGTGGTGCTGTTGCTCAAATGGTAGAGTGACAGCCTTGAGTTGAAGAGCTCAGGGACAGTGCCCAGGCCCAGAGTTCAAGCTCCACTACTCATAAAACAAAACAAAACAAATGAGAATTTGAGGCAAAAGACCTGTTTGGATCTACTGGACGGGCTTGATTTGTTTGTATGAGGCCAAGTCATGTGATTAATAATAGGATAATAAATAATAATTAAGATAATGCTGTGCTAAACTGGACAGTAAAGATTATAGGCACAATAGAAAGTCAGAGAATGGATTATAAGGGTAGTCTACAGTGAGAAGAAAGCCAAAGTTATGGAGTTCAGGGCATTGCTTAGACTTAGGTAGACAAAGAAGGGAGAGTGCATAGGACAAGGGAAAATAACTTGTGCAGTTAAAAATAGCATCCTTTGTTGCAAGTCTCAGACCAGTTAAGGAAAAACAGAACATATTCTTAAATCTTTGTTTTCTCTTTAGATTCAGCTTCAGGAGCCCTTCTTAGATATTGCAGTCTTGGTTGAAGTCTGCTTAAGTACCCGAGTTAGAAAGCACATAGAGCACCTTCTGATAATCTTAAGTATGCATTTGTCCCCTCTGTCAAATTGGCTGTAACTTTGCCAGGACTGACATATACACATGACTCTCCTTTAAATGTTGTTCTAGGTATTTTTTTTTCTCCAGGTCAACCTTTGAAGAACCACAGGCCACAAATCCAGTCAGACTGAGGGTCTGTATTAAGTTTTCATGGACTCTTTTTAAAGGAATATAGTTTCTCTCATTTCCTAGTCATTCATGTTTAGCTTCACTAGTGGAAGCTGTCTTTTCTTCCTCTGTCCCTTATTCTGAATTTCCCCTTTCATAAGGTCATGAGTAGAAGGAGGTTATGGATCATGATAGACCTCAATAAACGTTTCTTCTAAAAATATAGCATCAGGACAACTCATTGTGATTATAGTTATGATTTGATAGCTGCCAAAATATAGATTTCAAGTCTATTGCCATTTTATCTCCAAAGTTGTTTATTTTTCCAGTCCTGGGCTTGAGCTCAGAGCTTGTGCACTGTCCTTGGACTTTCTCAAGGCCAGAGCTCTACCACTTGAGCCTCAGCACCACTTCTGGCTTTTAATATGTATGTGGTACCAAGGAATCGAACCCGGGTCTTCGTGCATGCTAGGCAAGAACTCTACCACTAGGCCAAACTCCCAGCCCCTCTCCAAAGTTTTATGTCAACATCACATGCAAGATCTGTTGTATAGAGGCCAGGACCATGACCTAATGGTAGAGTGCTTGCCTAGTAAGTATGAAGCCCTGGGTTCAATTCCCAGTACCACATACATAGAAAAAGCCAGAAGTGGCTCAAATAGTAGTGCACTATCGGGGGTGGAAAGAACATTCTTTATTTAATTAGAAAAAGATGCACTTAGAGCGATTAATTATAATAAACTCTACCTCCCATTTCTTTCTTTTTTTCTTTCTTTCTTTCTTTCCTTCTTCCTTTCTTTCTTTCTTTATGTTAGTCTTGGGGTTTGAACTCAGGGCCAGGGCACTGTCTGTCCCTGAGCATTTTTTTGACCAGTCCTAGGGCTTCCAGCCCTGAGCACTGCCCTTGGGCTTTCTCAAGGCTAGAACCCCACCGCTTGAGCCACATCATCACTTCTGGCTTTCAATATGTATGTGGTACCAAGGAATCGAATCCAGATCTTTGTGCATGCAAAGTAAGCACTCTACCACTAGGCCAAACTCCTGGCCTAATGTCTCTGAGCTTTTACATTCAATGTTAGTTCCCTATCACTTTGAGCCATAGCTCCACTTCTGGTTTTCTGGTGGTTTACCGGAGGTAAGAGTCTTATGGACTTTCCTGACTAGGTTCTGATCCTCAGATGTCAGCCCTCTGAATAGCTAGGATTATAGATGTAAGTCGCCAGTGTTTGGCTCTTTCTCTTACTTTTTTGGCTATATTGAAGAAAATAAGTGCAGGAAAGTCCTTGAGAAAACCTTCAGTGGAGCTGTGGCTCATGAAGGTAGAATGCTAGCCTTGAGTGAAAAAGTTCAGTGCCTATTTCCTGAGTTTAAGCACCACGACTGATGGGGGGGAGGTAGGGAGGGAAGGAAAGAGACAGATTGAGGAGGCAGGGGGAGGGGAAGAGAGAGGGAAAGAGAGACTGGAGTAAGAAATCTGGAGAATTGATAGTGATAAAATAAATAGGATGAAATAAAAAATAATTTATAAGCCATTTCTTGTGTGTGTGTGCCACACACAGTGTTGGGTTCTATGACACTAAACAAGAATAAGCCATGATTATCATCCATAGCTCACTGTCCATTAGGACAGCCAGATAGCCATGGAGGGGCCTGCTGTCATCCAGCTAAGGTTTTAGCAAAACTTTTGTTACAGAAGTATGCCAAGGTAGAATAGAGCCAATGAATGCTCTGGCCAGGGAAGCTTCTTGGTTAGTGTAGCCTCAAAAACATGGCTTATGGGCTGGGGATATAAGTTAGTGGTAGAGAGCTTACCTAGGATGCATGAAACCCTGGGTTCAATTCCTCAGTACCACATAAACAGAAAAAGTTGGAAGTGGTGCTGTGGCTCAAGTGGTAAAGTGTTAACCTTGAGCAAAAAGTTGCTCAGGGACAGTGCTCAGGACATGAATTCAAGCCCGAAGGCTGCAAAACAAACAAACCAAAAAATTCTGGTTTAAAAAGTGAGACTAAAACTAAAATTTTTCAGGGAAAGATTTTTTTTTTAATCTGAGTGATAAGTGGTTCATAAAATAGAAATAGGAAGAACAATTAAAATTTAGTGGCAGAGCACTTTTTAAATGCATTGCAAGTATCTGTATATATAGAATACCAAACTTAGGTGAAAGCTGTTGATCAACTGAACGTTGGGAAAGGGGAAAGAGAAAGCTCTCTGGGGGCTAGCTAACAATGCAGATGAAAGAGACGAATAATTGGAAAACATTGACTTAAAAAAAAAACCAGAACAATGCTACCTGTTGACATTGTTTAGGGGACAAGTTAGGTCTGAAGAGTGATAGCAGGGGTAAGATTGACTGGAATATACTAAAATCACATGAAAATAACAAGAAATACCTCCCTAAATAACCAGTATAAGCTGGTATAAACCAATATGAGAGAGAGAGAGAGAGAGAGAGAGAGAGAGAGAGAGAGAGAGAGAGAGAGAGAGAGAGAGAGAGAGAGAGAGGAGAGGAGAGGAGAGGAGAGGAGAGGAGAGGAGAGGAGAGGAGAGGAGAGGAGAGGAGAGGAGAGGAGAGGAGAGGAGAGGAGAGGAGAGGAGAGGAGAGGAGAGAGGAGAGAGAGAGGGAAAGAGAGCACTGGGTGCTAGTGCCTCATACCTGTAATCCTATCTACTCAGAGGCTGAGACCTGAGGATCATGGTTCCAAGCTAGCCCAGGCAGGAAAGGCCAATGGACTCTTATCCCCAGTTAAATACCAAAAGTCTGGAAGTAGAGCACAAGTGGTAGAGCATTAACTGTGAATACTAAAGCTCAAGAACAGGACTCAGGCTCTGAATTCAAGCCCTAGGACAAACAGGCATGATAATTAATTAAGTGGTATTATTCAGAAGCATTTAAGAGATGGGAAAAAATGTGATGCATTCTGAGTGTGATTATATGGAAATCTAAAGTAATTTACTTAAATTTAAAAGAAAACTAAAATAGAGAAGAAATGAGAGAAACACACACACAGAGAGAGAGAGAGAGAGAGAGAGAGAGAGAGAGAGAGAGAGAGAGAGAGAGAGAGAGAGAGAGAGAGTCTGTCTTCTCCAAGGAGGGTAATGTCATGCATATGCAAACATTGGATGGAAATTATGCTAAATAGAAAGTGGAAGACCAAAGTTGTTGATCTGGTTTAGCTTTTGGGTAACTCAGTCTAGTCACCTATAAAAATCTATAAGTGGAGCTAAATTCTCTATTTAGTGCTATAATATCTAAACATTTCAGATTTGATGTTCACTCAGCAGGTATTTGTGGTTTTGTCATGCGGCACATCACAGTGGTCTCAGAGCGTCTATCAGATGGGCAGCAATGGTCATGCTACCCACGTCTCCTTGCAGATGATAAGAATTTAGGCCATTCATTTTTCTCTCTGGCTTTTCCCATGTGTAGTTGGCCAACAAAAGAAATGTTACCTAGCTGAAATTAACCTGGCCAGATCCAAAGACAATTCTGTGACAGAGGGAATATTCACCTAAGATATAGCCAATATGATGACTATTTTGGAGCTCTTATGGATGCCATGAATGTGATACCTGGAAGAAAAAGCGGGTAAGTGTGCTACATCAGTATTCTCTGTAGGTATGAGTCATTCACAACCTGTATTCGGATCTGGTGAGCATAAGGTTTACAAGAACAGAGACACAGAATGACCTTACAGTGGCTGAGTGTGCGTAATGGGGTTTCTACTACTACACAGTCTTGCTTATCTACCTGGCCTCACGTGGTACATATCGATTACAGTGAATACAATTTCAGAAGGATGAAATTATGTCTAATTTTTTAAACATAATTAGACATTCTTTTTATTTGGCAAAAAGCTACTGCTAAGATCAATGATATAGAAAAAAATATCAGAATGCTAATATAAACCTTTTGCATCAATAGAAAAAGTTATTTGATTCTATATCGTGAGAGAAAATAATGTTATCAATATAGACCATGTTTAAGAAACAGATTGCTCACAGTCTTACACTGTGGAAAAAATTTCTCAGCTATCATTACCTGCCCAAAACAATGGTAGAATGAAAAACAATTATCACTGCATTTATTGAAGAGCAGAATCATTCTTTCTATAGGGTAAAAATGTAGGAAATTCTTAGAAGAATATGGGAGCAACATTCTTCTTAGAAGTTTTATATTTTAAATATGAAAGTGCCATAAATTTTTTCTCAGAAAGATACTACAATCACTTTTAACAAAGGCTCAACTAGACATTCATAAATCATAGTGCCCTCAATGAACTGTTCAAAGGGAAATACAAATAAAGTAACTGTAGACATTTTTAGAAAAGGTTTTCCAGGGTAAATTTGGGAGTCAAACCAAAGTACTCTCACCATTGAAAAATCTAATAGTGTTTCAAAAACAAGAAGGATGGAGAACATGAGGAAAGGCAGCACTTGTAGTGAAAAGAATATGCAAATATTCAGAAGAGATCCTCTGCCTGATATAATGGGATAAGTCAGTTATTGAGAAATTTCAAAGTGGAAACTCTAGAAAAGTCTAGACATCTTACCCATTTGAACTTAAAGGATGTGAATGTATGTTCATGTACCCATCTCTACACACACAAAAAAAGAGGCAAGGGCTTTGCTTTAAATATAGCCACCAGTTTCAGATTCACCCAAGGTGTAATGGAATCTCTAAGATGACCAGTTTTGCTCAGTCATACAGCTCTTGCCTACCAGGTATAAGGCTTAAGAATCCATTCACAGTACCTATTCACTTTATAAATCCTTATGTAATTAATGTTTTCTTTTTCTCATAGTTTTTCTTAATAACTGAACTTTGAAATTTAAACTTGCTCTTTTCATATGCCTTAGTATTTTCTCTCTTAAGACTTAGACTCCTTTAGCTGAACTGCTCTAGAACTTTTGCTATCTCCTCTGATAGCTTATATAGTGACAAAATGGATGTAGCGTTGCATTCAATGGAAATGACTCTTTTTTATTATTTCTATGAGCACTACCAAACCCAAGTCTTTGGGCAATGCCGCAGTGCACTCTGAGGTAGTTTTGTTTGTATATCGCAACTTGATCTTTACCTTTATTTCAAGGTTCTTGTGAAAGCAGTTTTGCTTATGCTGTTAACAGAAAGATGATGCAAGCTCCTTAAGATCTGGTGTTGTAACATAGGACCGCCCTGTCCCTGACTCATTTCTATTTGATTTTACCCCCCCCTTTTTTAATAAAGCTACTTATGAAAAGTTGGCAGGTAAATTAAAGATGAATAGTCAATGTTGATTTTATCTTTACAAATATATGCACATTCTAAAGATTTCCTAATTTATAAGGAAGTATGAAGAGCAGGCTATACAAATCCTGCTTTCAAGGATGAATAGTCAATGTTGATTTTATCTTTACAAATACATGCACATTCTAAAGATTTCCTAATTTATAAGGAAGTATGAAGAGCAGGCTATACAAATCCTGCTTAACAATGGATATTCTGTATAACTGCAATTTTTAAGGTGGCTAATATTAAAACTTAAATGTTTAAAAACTTATGGACAATACAATGGGCAGCATTTTGTTAATTGTATATAAATTGTTTTAACATTTAAGAATGAAAGTGGGGCCAGGAGTTTGGCCTAGTGGTAGACTGCTTGCCTAGCATGCATGGGTTCGATTCCTGGTACCACATACATAGAAAAAAGCTGGAAGTAGTGCTGTGGCTCAAGTGCTGGAGCCTTGAGAAAGCCCAAGAACAGTGTTCAGGCTCTGAGTTCAAGGCCCAGGACTGGCAAAAAAAAAAAAAAAAGAATGAAAGTGTATACAAGCTAAGCCCTAGAAATATCATTTATTCAAATTTAATAAATATTCACTACATTACTAAGATTAGTGGGATGATATAAGACTATTACTTCTGGGGAACATGTCTATATTATGACACATTTGATGGGCATTGATCAGCTCAAATATTTTGTATTTTAGATCTACTGATTATCTCGGGACAACCTTTAAAAATCAAGTGGACTTCTTAGAGGCATTCTGCTATCCTCTTAACCTCTGGGAGGAGGGAAGGAGTAAGCTATCTTGGAAAGTGAAAAAAACTCTGGGAAGTTTACTTCATTAAGGGAAACGCAGATAAAGGTATGCTTTTTCGATTTTATTTTTAGAGGATGATTTATTCTGGCGTGTGTTTACACAGACACAGGTGGTTAGGTTGCGGGATCAAGGTGTGTTTTTTTCAGTTTCTTATTTTTGATTTCTTCTGGCTAGTGGAGGCAAAGGGAAAATCTACACACACACACACACACACACACACACACACACACTGGAGGTTTGGTGGTTAGGTTACAAGGAGGCTAACAAAATAAAAGAGCCAAGTAAAATCCACCCTTGCCCTGCCTAAAGGACACAGAGACGATTTGAAAGCATAGACTCTTGTGGAAGCCCAGGCTGGTGGGAAAGGCTTGTTAGATCCTCATTAATGTGAGAGTGGCTGGGAAGCGACTCGCTGCCACTGACTTTAGTCCATCCATAAGTGGTGGTACCAGGACAAAGGGCACTGAAATAGTCCCCACGGACCTTCGTACTGTATCCTGCGTGGACCTCAGCTGGCCAGCCACGCAGTACGCCCCGGAGACCCCAAAAGGCAACCAGTCACTCCAGGAAAGACCTCTGCTCAGCCCCGCGCGGGCCGGGCCCCGCCCCGGCCCCGCCCCCAGCCCCGCCCCTACCCCGCCTCCCAGGCCCCGCCCCGCCCCTCCCCGGAGGCGGAGCGTGCCTTGCCCCGCCCCGGCCCTCGCCCCGCCCCCTGCGTAACCCGGATACACACCCACGCTCCCCTTTCACCTCCCGGCCGTGAGCTAACGTGGAAGTCCGACCTGCCGGGGCCGGCGGAGCGATCCGGGCCGCGTTCCCCGGGGGAGTCGGGACGCGCGGGGGTGGCGGCCGTGGTGTTGGAGGTGCGGCTCCCGGGGGGAGCGATGGGGCGCGCGGCCGCCGGGGAGCGGGCGCCGGTGTAAGTGCACGCGGCAGCGGCCCGGAGCGCGGCGGCTGCGGCGGCGGCGGCGGCGGCGGCGGGCGGACGGCCGGGCAGGCGGCAGGCCGGCGGGCGGGCGGGCGCGGGGAGGCCTGAGCGGCCCGGAGCGCCTGGCCTCCCGCAACATGGCCCCCATGGGCATCCGCCTGTCCCCGCTCGGGGTGGCGGTGTTCTGCCTGCTGGGGCTCGGCGTGCTCTACCACCTCTACTCGGGCTTCCTGGCTGGCCGCTTCAGCCTCTTCGGCCTGGGCAGCGAGCTGGGCGCGGCGGGGCCCGCGGCCGAAGCGGTGGTCATGGTGGACCTGCGCGAGATGCTGGCGGTGTCGGTGCTGGCGGCGGTGCGCGGCGGCGACGAGGTGCGGCGCGTCCGCGAGAGCAATGTCCTCCACGAGAAGTCCAAGGGGAAGACGCGCGAGGGGGCCGACGACAAGATGACCAGAGGCGACGCGCTGTCCAACCACAAGATGTTCTACCTGCTCAAGACCGCCTTCCCCAGCGTGCAGGTGTGGGGGCCGGGGGTGGGGCCGGGCGCGGAGGGGGGGGGCGCGGACCCTGGGTCCCCCCTCGGCGCCCCCGGGAGCGCGCCTGACTGCGCCCATTTAGCAGACGGGGAAACCGAGATGGGGAAGCGTTAAGGTTGTGCAAGGTCATGCAAAGTAACTAGAAAAGCTGGATAGAGGTTTCAGGAAGCCTGGATGCTGGGCCCCTGCCTTTCCGGAGGATCAGCTTAGTTGTGAGTCAGCCATGAGTACCAGGACTGTGAGATCTGACAGTTGGGTAGGATTTGATGCCCTAAAGGCTGAGACAACCGAACCGCACCAGGTTGTTGGGTAAGTAAATGAAGGGAATGGACTAGAACCCTTTGCAGGCCTGGGCCGTGCTTTGGTTTCATTAGGAAGAGGGTAAAGAACTGGAAGAAATCTTACTGCAGAGATGGTAGTATGCAGAGCATTTGGGGGGACAGGGTTGTCTTAATTAACATCTCCTCAATGGCATATTGTTGGGGGGGAGCCCTAAAAGGAAACATCTGGAAATATGCTTCCCAGCAAGTTCAGTTCAGCTATGAATCAAGAGTTTCACACTTGATTAAAGATCTCTGTTTGCATCAGTGAATGAAATATTAAGTAACATTTACCTTTTCTTTGGTTTCTGGAGGAGTTGACATTTTCTTAAGGAAATCCAGACATTTTGAATCTGTTATAATATTCTAGAATTCATCATTTCGATGGAGATTTCCTTAAGTGGAATGTACTTTAAAGATTTGTTTTGATTTTTTTGGAAAATATAGTTCCAGAGGAAGAGCTTAACATGATGCAGAAATAGCTTATGCCTAAGTGTTACCTACTACTAGGTTTGTCTACTAGAAAGAAAAATTGTATCCCATGGAATTTTGTTAGTGATAAGTAAACACAAGCTTCTAGGTACCTGATCTTTGGTGGTTCTAGGAAGATTAGGGGACTATTGTCCTTGTAGAATTTATGTAATCCTTCTCATACTCTTGGACTATGCCTTTCTTTTTTCTCTCTTTCCCGTCCACTTCTCTTCCCTTTCCTTTATTTTTTTCCATGAAACATTACATACCAGATGAGATTGACATTAACGGATTTTTTTTGATGTCTTTTCAAACAATGTTTGTCTACTCTTATTTCTTTACTCTGCTTTTCCATCACAAATAATACTTACCTTTGTTTGCATCCAATAGTCTATTCTAGTAGCTGGATACTGACTACATTTGATCATTCCAGCATCTTTAAGTAAATTTCATTTATGCTCACTTTACAAGTGGGATGTGTCCGAGTACAGTTGCCCCTGTCTCTATTGATAGCTATCAGGGAGGATAGGAGGATCTTAGTCCAAGAATAGCTCTGGCAAAAAGTACAAGACCCTATCTGAAAAGTAACTCAAGCAAAAGGTGGACTAGTGGTGTAGCTTAAATGCTTAGGGTCCCCAGAGGCCTTGAGTTTAAACCCTGGAATTATCAAAAAGAGAGACAAAAAAGGAGAAAAAAAAAAAAAACCTCACTATCAAATGGGAAATCTTGAAGTGCATAACAAACCAGTCTGCATCATATGTTAGTTATCTTGTCTTCATTTCAGTTAGACCACTTGAAGAATACTGAAGTAAAGTTATGCTATTAACTTCCTGGGAGTAAGGTGGGGAGATAAAGGAGAACCTACAGTTATAAATACAGCTGTAGAAGCTGAAAAGTATGAATACTCACTTTAGCAAGCAATGTAGGTGTCTGTGTGTATGTATGCATGTATTTTGAGCTTTCACTCAATAGCCAACAAGAAAATAGCTGCCAAAGATAGAGTGTAGCACTTGATTAAACATAAAAGCCGAAATTTAGGATTTGCAGTTTAAAATTTCTTATCATAATAGGAAATGACTTTTCCTTTTATGCACATCATTAGTGTTCAGGTTGGGTTTTGATTGGTGGAAGAGGAAGTTGTGTTCATATTTGTGTGGCAGAGTAGGGATGATGTCATGTTGGCCTGTCACCTTTTATTCTAGTTTTATTAGACTAGAGTCAAAGCCAGATGTTGCAGCATTCTAAGTGGAGACTCAGATTTTTTTCTTTTTCCTCCTCTTCCCTAATGACCAGATGCACAACTTTCAATACTTAGTTGTTTTTGGAACCTCACCCCAAATGCTTAGTTAAGAAATTTAACTATATTCCACTTGGTTTATTTCCTAATGGAAAATGGCCATTGAGAAATCACAAGCGTTCTTGCAAAAGAAAAATAAATCTTGTGTCCTGTGCAAATGAGAGAGATCCATCTTCTTTTCTCCCACTTACTTTGATGTCTTACAGTCTTGAGTTTCACCAGTTAATGTTCCTTCATCTGTGGACGATATACCAAAAGTCAGTCTAGAATACTTGAGGGCAGTTTTGTTCCCCCAAGAGATGTTTGGCAATGTCTACAGAAATTTTCAACTGTCATAGCCAGGGATGGAATCTTAACTAGCATCAAGTGGGTACAGAGAAAACATCCTAGAATGCATGAGACAACTTTTATAGCAAAGAATTAAAATGGCTCGATTTGTCAGTTGGTGCACAGATTGACTTCAAGAGAAGTGTATATTATCCCAAGAAAAGTCAAATTTGACCTTGGATTGCTCTGTCTTTCTCAAGTCATGAGTTTTGAGAAGTACCTTCAGTATAGCTGTTTTTTGTTTTGTTTTGTTTTTTGTTTTTGTTTTTGTTGTTGTTTTTTGCCAGTTCTGGGCTTGGGCTCAGGCTCAGGGTCTGAGCACTGTCCTTGAGTTTTCTCAAGGCTAGAGCTCTACCACTTGAGCCACAACACCATTTCTAGCTTTTTTTTTCCTATGTATGTGGTACTGAGGAATCGAACCCTGGTCTTTGTGCGTGCTAGGTAGGTATTCTACCACTAGGCCAAACTCCCGGCCGGAGCTGGTCTTCTTATTCCTAAGCAATTGGGGATGCTTGATGGCCCAGTGTCCAAGTCATAGTAACTGTAGCCATTTTTATGACATAGTCCCTGATTGTACCTAGCCTTATGATAATGCCGAAACTGAAGGATGAAGGTAGATTTATAAAATGGGTTTGTACTAACAACAAATTTAAGATTTTTGCCTTTGTTTGATCTCTCCCTTTATGGGGGTTGTATTCTCAACTTGTTTTTTCAACAGTGACTCATTTGAAGATAAAGCATATTACTACAAGTTGGTAGCAGACAGTTGGGGCAGTACCTTTCTTGGTTTGTAAGATGGGAATTTAACTCATCTCTTTGAACTGAAGTGATGGCTAGAACAGTTAGGAAGCACAAATAATATGCAGAGAATACCTTTGTTTATATCCTGTCTAGTCACCAGGCCTGGCTATTTAACTTCTACCTTTTCTGTAAAAACAAAGTAATTCTTTAATTGCTACAGACATAAGCACTATAGACAAACAAACACAACAAAACCCCACCTAGTTCAAAGGAGCACTTCCAAGAGAGGTGGTAGGGCAACAAAGTCAAATAATATGATGAAATCATCTTTTGGTTTTATATGCTTTGCGAAGAATCACAGTGGAAGTAATTAGGAAGGTAGTGTGGTGTAGACCATATTCCAAACTTCAAGGAGTTTGAATCAGACTTTTTCTTGAGGCCTGTAATATGACACACCCTTTTCTTTGGGTATCTGGAGATAAATGAGACCAATTAGGAGACTGTGAGGTTAGTCCATGTGAGAAAAGACCAAATTCAAGGCAATGGGAAAGTTAAGCTTTCAGCAAGTAACTAATGTCATTGTTAACTGAACTGGAGAACAATATAAGTTAAGTAATATAGCCTTCATTTTTCATGTAAAGGAATTGAGATGGAGAGACTAACCAATTTGCAGAGATTGGACAACTAGAAAAATCACGATAGCCACACTGTGATTCATTTATAATCATCTCACACACACCCATCCTAATTCTGAATATAAGCAGTTTAAGAGGAATAACAAAAGTACTCATAATGACAGTGTTTTGAAGGAATGGAGGACTAAGAGTATGTGCTTGGGAATAGTTTGGAGGGAGAAAAGTGGATACAGGGAGACAGGCTAAAGAGATTTCTTCAGTTGAGAGATGGTATTCAAATTAGGATTATGTTTGTAGGCAAAATATAGTAAAGAGAAAAAGTTGCATGGGGGGGGTCCTCTTAAAAACCATAAGCACTTTTTGCTGGGAGGTGTAGCCTCCACTCAGTGGTGGAGTGTTTGCTCAGCATGTATGAAGCCTATCTCCAGCACCAAAAACTGAAAAAATAAAGGGATGGCATGGTGATGACAGGATGGAGGGGTAGATTATGAGGGTCATTTTAGATGTGCTAGAGATGTCTGGTGTGTCCAAGGGGAGATGTTAAGGAGATAGTTGAATATATATGAGTAGAGAGTTGTCAAGAGACCTCTAAATTGATACTATTTTGGAATCATCTGTGGTGCCATGTTACTGGAAACTAGTTTGGACAGTATTGCTTAGGGAGAGCATATAAAGAGAGGGAGATCAACACCTAGGACCAAGGAAGGATAATAACGGTGGAAAGCATCACTTAACCAAAAATAGTATCAGCCAGTGTTCATTAAATGCTCACTAAATGTTCGGGCCTGTACTTAATTTGAACACAGGAAATGTATGATTCATGTCTTTATCAGAGTTTTGTACGCATGTCATGGGCCATCATTGTGAAAGCTCTCTTGGTGGTATGATGTGGAGAATGCACAATTGAAAAGAGGAAAAGGTAAGAGATAGAAACATGTAAAGACAAGTCCTTTAAGAAATTTGACTTCGAAGAAAGTTGGCAGTGGTGTTAAAGGAAGATAGAGTTTTTGGTTTGTGTGTGTGTGTGTGTGTGTGTGTGTGTGTGTGTGTGTGTGGTATATGATGTTTGTTTTTAAGATGAGACAGTAGAATATGTTCATTTGTTACAGGCATATGTTTGAGGGGTATGTGGTTGATAATAAAAGACTTCTGAAAAGATGAAAACAAAATAGTACAGATGGAGAAATGTTTATACACTTACAAAATGGTTACTAAATGTCTGTTCTGTGGGGTTCTCCAGAGAATTGAGATTATGAGGGATTGGTCCACCGGGAGTTAGGACACTGAGAAGTCACACAGTCTTCAGTGTGCTAGTTGAAGACTCAGGAAAGCTGGTTGCACGGTTCATCGATTGCAAGTGTGAAGGCATGATAACCACAGAGCCAGTGGTGTAAAATTTCAGAGGACTGGAGACTTCTGGTCTCAGTTCCAGCAGTCAGGTGGAAGAATGAGGAGTTCTTTTTCTCTTGTGATTTATTGAGCCCTTCCAAGGATTGTTTGATACCCACCAAGTTAGACAAGACCAACTACTGATTTACTGAATTAAATGCTAATTTCTGGAGACACTGTCATAGGTACTGCCAGAAATAATATGTGGCCAGATATCTGGGTACTCCATGATCTAGTATAACATCACATCTACTATGTGACAGGTACTGTAATGAGGAGTTATTTCAGAAAATGTTAGTAAATAATGATTTGTAATGTTGGAATCCTTCCATCTCAAACCAACTGAAGTATCATACTGATGAGAGCATTGTTTGCAGGCCCCTTTTAGAGCCTGAGAAGCAACTTTACCTAAATACATGTGTGTATAAGTATATACATAGTTATATATGGCCACATAGTAAATAAAATACTCTCCAGGAACCGGGGCTCAGGCCTATAATTCTAGCTACTCAGGAAGCTAAGATCTGAAGTCCAAGGTTTAAAGCCAACTCCGGCAATTAACCACCTAAAACCCAAAATGGAGCTGTGGCTCAAAGTGTTGTAGAGTGCTAGTCTTGAGAAATAGAGCTCAGGGACAGCATCCATACCCTGAGTTCAAGCCCCACGACCAGAATAAATGAGTGAATGAATAAATAAAATACTTGAGGTTCCACCTCTAAAAATCACTAGCAAAAACCTGGGCTGAAGCGTAGTTCAAGTGGTAAGTTGCCAGGTGAGTAAATAAGCCTGAGGGAGGGAGGGGAAAGGGAGATTTTTACTGAACATCTACCTTGGTGACGGTTTTAGTAATGAAGAAAATTTTCAGTAATAAAGCTGTTAGCAGAACTGACTTAGAAGAT
This sequence comes from Megascapheus bottae, assembly GCF_031878675.1. Taxonomy (NCBI): domain Eukaryota; kingdom Metazoa; phylum Chordata; class Mammalia; order Rodentia; family Geomyidae; genus Megascapheus; species Megascapheus bottae. Next base: position 8,613,398 of record NC_143517.1, on the reverse strand, counting down.
CAAGATAAATAAGTAAACATATAAACCAATAAGATCGTTTTAGATATGCAGACTTTGGGGAAGAAAGCATATGGGAAGAGCAGCTGAAGGTCCTACTTTACCTTTTGTAGTCAGGGAAGGCTATGTGAGATCCTGTCATTTGAACTAAGATCTGGATGATAAGAAGTAACCCATAATACAGAAACCTGGGGCAGGTGTATGTGAGAAGGGTGCAAAAAGTACAAATGCCTCTGTAGCGGATGGTCAGTGGAGTCAGGAAATAAATTTGCATATGGAGAGAGGTACTAAATAGTTGTTTCTGGATTCACACCATCTATAGATGATGATAAGGAGTCTGGATTTTATCTGTATGATGAGGACCAGTGGTATATTTTTAACTTGGTGTGATGTGAGCTGATTTAAGGAGAGGCAGATTGCTTGATTGGGAAGCTCTGGAAAGGCAGAAATTTTTGTTTTCTTCATGAAAGTACTTTAGCACTCAAAAGAATTCAGTGTATGGCTGTCATAAAATAGTTGTTGAATGAATGAATCGGTGAGTTAATACACTGTTGAAGGCTAAATAAGAATTCATGTAAATTGTAATAGTTTAAATTAGCCTTTTTTTTTCCTGTAGCTGTTATGCACATGTATTTATTTCATATACATGGTTAGTTGAAAAGGGTTAAGGAAATTTAGCAAAGGCTGTATGCACTGTGGGCTATGGGTTTTTTTGAAAAGAAGTTGCACAAAAGCAGATTGTGTAACTGCTAATGTTCTTGTCTTGCTCCATTTCTTTCTTCTCAGTGACTTATTCAAATAAAGTTCTACAATGTGTTGCTAGTTAGACGGAGTATTGTTATTTCTGTAACCTATGCTACACAATTTATGAAATGCTCCAGCTTTTCTGAAGCTCATTTCATTCATCATTTGATCAGTTTCTTTTGACGTTATTACTGAATTCATTCATCTGATGTATCTTATTCTGGTTCTGAATCTAGAGTGCTACAAGATATGTCTTGATGTCTGCATATTTTCCCCTTAAAAATATTACGACTCCTTGGTTTTTTTTTTTTGCTCTACTATGTAAATTTGGCAGTGGCCTTTCCAATTTCTTCTTTTCTTTGTTGTTTTTTTTTTTTTTGCCGGTCCTGGAGCCTGAACTCAGGGCCTGAGCACTGTCCTTGGGCTTTCTCAAGGCTAGAGCTCTACCACTTGAGCCACAGCACCATTTCTGGCTTATTCTATATATGCGGTCCTGAGGAATTAAACCCAGGTCTCCATGCATGCTAGGCAAGCACTTTACCATTAGGTCAAACTCCCAGCCCTGCTTTTCCAATTTCTGAGACATGAAAAACAAAGCCTACGTATATTTTAAGAGTTGCAATTAATCTGTAGGTAATTATGGGAAAACTGACATTGTTTAAGTCTTTCTATTAAAATTAAGTTTTCCCTTTGTGTAGGTTTGTGTTAGTGTGTTTCAAAGAAGTTTAATTTTCTCCATATGTCTTGCATAAACTTTATTTCGAGATAGTTTAATTTTGTTATTAGCTTACATGATTTTCTTTTCTCCTTCTTGGTACCTATCCTGAAGCTTGAACTCAGGGCCTGGTTGCTGTCCCTGAGGCTTTTTTTTTTTTTTTTTTTTTTTGCTCTAAACTAGTGCATCTACTACTTAAGCCACTGTTTTGGTACTTACTTGGAGATAGAAGTCTCACAGGCTAGCTTCCAACTATGATCCTCCAATCCATACATTCTCTTAGCCTCATGAAGATCTGGGATTACAAGCATGAGCCACTGGCAACCCAGCACATGAATTTGTTTTGACAATTAAAAATGTGTTACTTATGTGTACAAATGCAATTAAGTATCCTAACTAGCAGCCATACTATATAATTGTTTTAATTTTTATTCAAGTTCTTTTCTATTTTCTTATTGCCCAGTTATCAGCTGCATGTTATAGTTTTTTCCCATCTGGTTGGTTTTATTTATAGTTTCATTTCATTTATTTATTTATTTATTTATTATTTTATTTTTATTTTTTTTTGCCAGTCCTGGGCTTGAGCTCAGGGCCTGAGCACTGTCCTTGGACTTTCTCAAGGCTGACACTCTATCACTTGAGCCACAGCACCACTCCTCCAGCTTTTTTCTATGTATGTGGTACCGAGGAATCAAACCCGGGTCTTCGTGCATGCTAGGCAAGCACTCTACCACTAGGCCAAACTCCCGGCCCTTATTTATTTTTGTATCTCCCCACTTCTGCATCTCTCCAGCTTGCTATAATCTTTGGGACCCAAAGCACATTGTTAATAGACATTATGATAGAAAGCAGATGGCTCTGTATTGTGGCCTTCAAGGTCCTTCACCATCTGGATTCCATTACTTCTCTGACCTCTGTCTGGGGCCTTGCTTATTAGTAACCTCTCTCTAGCCTGCTTGCCTCTTAGCTGCCCTAGCATACTCCTATTATAGGGTCTACATTTGTTACTCTGTGAGCTAGAATGCCAGGATTCATGCCAGGATCCTTTTCTACAAGAGCTTCCCTAGCGACCCTCATTTTTTCTTTCCTTTATTTACTGTTGGTGTTTTGATAGAGGGTTTTACTTCATAATCTGCCTTAGCATCTTGGGTGATGGGATTACAGGTGTGTATACACTCATACCTGGTTGTTTCTTTCTTTTTTTTCTTCTTCTTTTTTTTTTTTTTGGTCGGTTGTGGGGCTTGAACCTGGGGCCTGGGCAGTGTCCCTGAGCTCTTCAGCTCAAGGCTACCACCTTGAGCCACAGCACCACTTCTGGTTTTCTGGTGATTGGAGATAAGTGTCTCACAGACTTTAGTGTCCCGCTGGCTTTGAACCATGATCCTTAGATCTCAGCCTCCTGAGTAGCTAGGATTATAGGTATGAGCCACTGGCACCTAGCTTTGCTACTTCATTCTTCTTTGTCTTCTTGTTCCTTCTCTTTCTTCTCTTTTTTATTTTAGTAAAAATCCACATATCATAATTTTCTGTCTGTAATTTGGTAATTTTTTTTACTAGATTTGACAAATTTCATAACTGTCATTATTGATCAGTTTTAGAAGACTTCATCATTTTAATAATATCCTCATGCCTGCCACTCACTCTCCAGGCAGCTATTAATCTGATGTCCACTTCTATAGCCTTACCTACCTTAGACATTATTCTACATAGAATATAGACTATATACTATATCCTATATAGTGTATACTTACTATACATAGTAAGTATATAGTGTCTTGCACCTGGCCTTTTTCAGAAAGCAGAGAGGCTTATCAATATTCCTTCAGAGCTCAGTCCATCACTACTCATTTAAAATCCTTCATTTATGGTTCAATGACCTTACCTTATATGGATATATCATAGTATGGTTACCCATTTACCAGTTAACGAGTATTAACTTATATAGTTAGCAGTCAATAAATATTTACTGAGTTAACAAATATTTAAGTTCAGTGCTAAGAAATGGAATACTACTATTTCTAAGCTCCTCTGTGACCATTTGAAATCTTCCAGTGATTGCTCGTAGCTGCTGAGTTTCATCCTCTTAGTGCCTCTTGTGTATTCTCCGTGCTGTAATCACTCTAACACAGTAGAGCGTCATATGTGCAGTTTATAAAAAAGACCTATTCAAAAAAGAGATCTTGTCCAAAAGCAAAAGACCCTAACATCATTTTTTCTTCAGATGTTAACCCTTAAATCATTTGGGGAGCATTTTTCTTATGTTTGTATATCATCGCTTAAAGAAAAAGGAGTCTTCTAATGAAGCCAGTATTTAAAATGAGATTGCCAGGTTTTTATTAACTATTAAATGTAATAAATTATATTGCTTCAATGAGGATAGTCCGATTTCTAAAGGTAAAAGGAGTTCTAAAACACTTGGAAAATTTATTAATTTAAAAATGAGACTGTGTATCAATAAAGCTTACTAGGAAAGACAGAACAGGGACATATTTGAGAATGTTTGGAGATGCTTTTGGTTGTCAAAACTAAGGGATGCGCAGGGCATGCTAGGATACATGCATAATTCCAGTTACTTAAGAGGCAGAGATTCCTAGCTGTTCAGAAGGCTGAAATCTGAGGATTGCAATTCTAAGTCAGCCTGGGCAAGAAAATCCATGAGAATTATCTCCAATGAACTACTTAAAAGAAAAAGAATTGGCTCTGTAGCTCAAGTAGTAGAGGGTAAAAAGAAAAGAAAAGACAGACATTGGGAGGATTGAGGGGTCCAAGTCTTGCCTCTAAGCAAAAATCATGAGACCTTACCCACAAAGTAAAACAAAAAGGGATTGGGGGATGGCTCAAATAGAGTATCTGCATAGCAAGCACAAGACCTACAATCCAAAACCCCAGTACCACCAAAAGTAAGGAAAAGAAACAAATGATGCTGTTAGTATCTGTTAGATCCTACTGGCATTTAGCCAGGAATGCTTTTAAACATTCATCAATTCAAGATACCTCCACAATAAATTCCCCAGTTGAAATTGTCAGTTGTGTCAGGGTTGAGAAGTAACTCCGTTTAAAAAATTCTCTAATATATGCCTTTCTTAAGAACTAGAACATATATATTCATATTCTACCCCATACTTCTATATATTTGTAGTGTAAATCATTTATTTTATGTCTTAATTTTGTCTCCTATATAAAATGTAAAAAATGTGACTTCACTTACTTATCCTAGAGCATTTTTTTCTCTTTAGCATTTGTAATTTCCTATTTTTAAAGCACATTGCTCTTTTAAAGTACCTGTCTCTGCTCCTTTCAAGACTGTTTCAGACCTCTTAACTACAATTATGTTCATTATTCCAAAATAGTACACTTCAGAACTTAAAATATTTTATTTTGCTTGTTTTTTGTTTTTTATTTTTTGGTTTTTTTTTGCTTCTTTTCATTTGTTTGGAGACAGGGTCTTGCTATGTTGCCTGCTGACCTAGAAATTGTGATCTGTTTGCCTCAGCCTCTTAAGTGCTGGGAAAACCATCATTAAGCTTTAAGTTCATTCTTTGATGCTTAGTTTCATTTTGTCTGCATTTGAATTCTCTCTTTAAGCAACAAACTGAAGTTGAATATCAAGATGAAAAGTATTTAAAGACAAGATGTCACTGGAATTTTTTAAAATATATTTTCATTTTACAATGAGTGGCCTGAAATAAAATTAAGGATTTGTTTATGGTATTTCTGACATTTCTTTCATATTTTCTATTTTTCCCATTTTTTAACTGTGCACAATTTTTGGTGCAGATAAATACTGAGGAACATGTGGATGCAACTGATAAGGAAGTTATCTTATGGGATCATAAAATTCCTGAGGATATACTGAAAGAAATAACTACTCCTAAAGAGGTACCAGCAGAGAGTGTTACTGTCTGGATTGATCCACTGGATGCTACACAGGAATATACAGGTAATATATGCCATATACATATGTACATGAGACAAATATACTAGTAATATGCATTCAAGAGAGAGAGAAGTTTTGCTAAACAGATTTTTTTCCAGTTAGATTTTTTTCTCTTTTTTTTTTTTATTTTTGCCAGTCCTGGGGTTTGAACTCAGGGCCTGACCACTGTCCTTGGGCTTTCCTCAAGGCTAGTGCTCTACCACTTAAGCCACAGCACCACTTCCAGCTTTATTCTGTGTACATGGTGCCGAGGAATCGAACTCAGGTCTTCGTGTATGCTAGACAAGCACTCTACCACTAGGCCAAACTCCCGGCCCTCCAGTTAGATTTTAAGGCAAGAAAGCTAAGCACTGTATGGATTTGAATTGGATTGAAGATTTCAACCTTGTTTTGTTTGCTCCAATTTATAGTCCTTTAATGATAGGAGCCCCAAATCAGTAAAGGAACATCTTTTCTTTCTCTTTCTTTTTTTTTGTCTATCTTTGGGTTTGAACTAAGACTGGGTGATGTCCCTGAGTTATTTTGCTGAAGGATAGGCTCTACCACTCTAGCCAGAGCTCCACTTACGGTTTTCTGGTTGTTAACTGTAGCTTACAATCTCACAGACTTTCCTTCCTAGGCTTGCTTTCAACTGTTATTCTCAGATCTTAGTCCCCTAAGTGGCTAGGATCATAGGGCATGAGCCACCAGCACTGGCCAAAGAACATCTTTAACAGTAGCAACAACGTAGTTTCTGTTGAATACTTGAGACTGAAGAAATTTATCTAGAATGTAATAGTTACTTGGGATACTGGAAATGGAGGTTTTACTCTATGTGTGTATATATTTGCATATGTACATGTATATATCTGTGTATATGTATATATATGCATATATATCTAACTTTTGAGTTCATAATAGCAAGTTCTAGGAACCTAGAAAGCAAGAATAGCAAAACAGAATTAACTTCCTTCCCCCTCCTATTACTCCCAACTTATTTTCTTTTTGCCTAATCCTAGTTCAGGTTTTATTCCTGCATGTCCTTCCTCAGTCTTCACTTCTTGCCCACACGTACCCATCTTGATTTTTTTTTTTCCACTTGGCTATATATGTTGAAATGAGTTATAGTATATTTTCTTCCTAGATAGAAAGCTCCCTAAATGTGGGATATTAGAGCTTTTTGACCTTTATATTCTTTGCCATGAACTTGAAACATAATAGACACTGGATAGATTATTATTGTAAAAACAGGGAAAAGATTCATGAAATTGCAGAACAGTATTTTGCATGAGTAGGTAATAAGAATAAGAAACACAGTTTTTTTTACAAAAAGCTTTTCTTCTTTTTTTTTTCTTTTTTTGCCAATCCTGAGGCTTGAACTCTAGGCCTTGAGCACTTTTGCTCAAGGCTAACATTCTGCCACTTGAGCCACAGCACCACTTTCAGCTTTTTCTGTGTACGTGGTACCAAGAAATTGAACCCAGGGCCTTGGGCATGCTAGGCAAGCACTCTACCACTAGGCCACATTCCCGGCCTAGTTCTTAAACTGAACTGGATTGATCTCAGGATAACAGAGATGAGTGCATCTCTATATAATGACTATAGTAACTACCTAACTTGATTTTTAAGTTAAATCATAAAAGTTAAAAGTTATTTTGGTAAATAAACAGAAATAATTTATTTTATTGTCTGTATTGTGTAGATGTGGAAACTGAATTTAAGTAATTTGACTAAAGACATATAACTAATAAAACTATGGGTTAAGAATTAAACCCAAATAATCTCCTTTTAGAAGCAGGACTCTTTTTTAAAATTATTTTTATTATAATTAATAGAAGGGTTACAGTTATATTCGCCAGATAGAAGGTACATTACTTCACACATGTTGCTACCCCTTCTCATGGTTTTGTCCCCTTTTCCCTCCCCTCACCCCTTCCCATTATCTTATTTTCCCCCCTTCCCTTTCCTATTTCAAGTAAACATATATACAATATACCAGATAACAAGGTAAGATACTGTAACAATATGAGAATAACCAAGGGATAACAAAAGAGATGAGAAATAACAGAACATTAAGAACAGCAATCACACATTATATAGTTCTTGTTTCCATATCTTGGAGGTCCTTTTATTTAGCCTCATTCTGTATGGCTTTATGTATCTAGGTTTTGAGCTATTGTAATCCAATGTTTTTATTAATTATTACAAATGAGGGAAACCATTGAGCCTATGTTCCTTTGGATCTGGCTTACTAGAAACAACTCTAGTCCCTGTATTTGGCTCTCACCTCTGGAATCTTGTTTGCCTGAGGAAGGTTGTTGTCTTTGAAAAGTATTTCTTATTTATAAATTTATAATAAGATGACATATAATGTTATATCTTGAATTTATGTACAGTACTTAGACAGTTGTCTGTGTTTTTTCTTTTTTTATTGTCTGAGTAATGTATAGAGGGGTTACAGTTAACATTCACCAGGTAGTAGGTGCATTATTTCTCATACATTGATACCCCTTCTCATGTTTTTGTCCCCATTTCCCTCACCCCACTCCCTCCCAGTCATCTTATTTCCCCCCTTTTCCTTTACTATTTCAAATAAACATATATACAATATACCAGGTAACAAAGTCAGATACAGTAACAATATGAGATCAACCATAGAGCAAAAAAAGAGACAAGAAATAACATAGTGTGTGTTTTTTTCTTATAGAGGATCTTCGAAAGTATGTCACTACTATGGTGTGTGTGGCTGTAAATGGTAAACCTGTGCTTGGAGTTATTCATAAGCCATTTTCTGAATATACAGGTATGATGTATGTGAAAATTTTCAAGACTTAATGTTACTGAATGTTGTTCTGTAGTATTTGCTATTATTTTAGAATCTCATCTATAGCTAACTCAGTAATTATTGGAGATTGTCCCCTACTCTTTCATACTGCTTCCTTGTATACAGTAAATATCTGTGGTTGGTACTGATAATACTTGACAAAACATTGCTTCCTAAACAAGTTTTTTGGGTATGGACATTATTGAATGGAAACAAGGGATTCATAGTATATTGAAGAATACCACTAAGCACAGACTATCCTCAGCAAATGAGGTATTCTGTTTCCCTCATGGGATTTATGAAGGGGGAGCCCAAGGCTTTTACACTATGAGGGTCATTGTGCAGTTACTCTAGCCATAGAATTCTTCCCTTGTAAATTCATAACTCCAATTTGTGTTTCCATCATCATGTAGCTTCTTTGTGTCTGTGTCTCTTCTCTTCTCCAGTCATGTTAAGGGAATATTGTCAGTGTGGCCTCATCTAACTAATTAGGTGTCAGTGATTCTATTTCCAAGTAATTCCAGCTTCTGAGGTACTAGAGGTTAGAATTATATTTTTTAGGAGGACACAATTTTCAACCCATAATAACCTAGAAACTTAGGTATCATGAGATCATACTTAAGAGTAGGATGTTAAACCAATGACAGTGTCTGTATAAGAAATAGAATGTACACACACACACACACACACACACACACACACACACACACACTGGCTAGCATCATATGAACTTAAAAGACAAAGATCAGAGTGAAGCCTTGATTAAGTCAAGATTCCCAGCAGCCAGCAGTAGGAAGAGGAAAGCCAGCAGTAGGAAGAGGAACAGACTCACCCTCAGAGCCTCTACGCAGAGAGGAATCACCCCTATTTATTTACTCCTTGGTTTCAGATTTCTTTCTGAAATGTGAAAAGTGAACTTCTTTTGTTGTAAGCTACTGAGTTTATGCTAACCTGTAATAGTAGTCCTAGAAAGCAAATTCACTGGTCATCTCATACTACTGTCACTCTCAAGAGTATGTAATTGATTGCACAAAATCCTGTCAAGTGATAAGAAACAGTTAATCTTTACTGGCGATGTTTATTCAATTTGCCATATAACCAGGGTCCAAATTCTAGCTGCCCTGAGACAGGCTAACCATATATTTGAGTGTTGGTTCTGTATTTCAGAATCATATCTACTTTGTCCTATCTTATGGTTTATGCCATTATTATTCTGATATTCCTTAAGATTGGTTATATAGTTGCTTTATGGGTTATGGATTATTTGTACACATTTCCTGTAATGGTTATTGAATTTGTCAGGATACAGTTTATTAATTTAGGCTGTAGTGAAATACAGAAAAATATAGGAGGCCAACAAAATTTGTTTTGTTTTGTTTTGGTCAATCCTGGGGCTTGAACTCAGTCAGGGCCTCCTTGTTCTGTGAGACAGCTGACAAATGGAGTGTGTTGAAGCATAAAAGCATGCCAGTCATCGGTGTTGCTATAAGAACCTAAGCTTCCTAGGTACCTATGGGTTGACCTCCTGCTCCTAGATAGATGGTTTACTCTATGGCCTTCCTTGGGAATGTGCCTGTATTTAAGTATTGAGTGTTTACCAGTATTTAACCGCATTTTTTGTGTGTGTGTGTGTGTGTGGGTCTTGGGGCTTGATCTCCGCCTGGGCGCTGTCCCTGAGCTCTTCAGCTCAAGGCTACCACCCTACCCCTTGGCCTGGGCGTTATCCCTGAGCTCCTCTGCTCAAGGCTACCCTTGAGCCGAGCCCTGTTTTCTAGAGGTTAATTGGAGATAACAGTCTCAGGTCTTTATGTGCCAGGGCTAGCTTTGAACCTTGATCCTCAGATCTCAGCCTCCTGAGTAGCTAGGATTACAGGCTTTATTTAGCCATTCTTGTCTATAATGAGAACTGCAACTTGCTAACAGCAGTTATAATAAAACTGATTACGATTCTTATCACTTAGTTTGGAATATAGCTTATTGGCTAATAAGACCTTTCCTAGTGTTTATGGAACTCTGGGCTTCATGTACACCTCCACAAAAATATTCTTACCTGATTGCCTAGCATGTACAAAGACCCAAGATTGGTTCCTCAGTACCACATACATAGAAAAAAGCTGGAAGGGGTGCTGTGGACTGACAGAAAAAATATTCTTATCACCTGAAAATCTGGATAAAAATACCAACCATTTTTATTTTCCGCTTTTTTTTTTTTAGCTTATCTTGCTCATAAACAAATTCTAACCATCCCCCGTTCCCTTCTCACAGCCATTTATATTTATCTAAGCCCCTACCATTCTTTAAAAAGAACTCTCCCAATAAATGTTACAAGCAATTTATATAGAATTAAATGTCAAGTATACATTTAAAATACTGAATTTGAAATTTTTACCTAAATTCTTATCTCCAGTGTCAGCAGATGTTTTTATCCTTTTATACAATGCTGACCTCTAGAGGGAGAGCATTGTAAGTTCACTCTTTGTAAAAAATGGTTAAACATTTGTGAAGGAATTGAGAATTTTTTTACTTTTCTCTTTCTCGTGTGTGTTTGGATAGTTATTTTAAACTCTGCTTTTTCAGTGCTCTAGTCAGCTATGAGAGGACATATCATTTCTTGTTTGCTTGCTTGCTTTTTTTTTTTTTTGCCAGTTATAGGGCTTGAACTCTCAGGGCCTGGGCACTGTCCATAGACACTTTATGCTCAAGGCTAGAGCTCTACCACTTGAGCCATAGTACCACTTCCAGCTTTTTCTATGTATGTCGTATTGAGGAATCGAACTTGTGTCTTCATGTATACTAGGCAAGTACTCTACCATTAGGCCCTGAGAGGACATTTTCACACCTTTCTTTTCATTCCTTTATTCTGTGATGTACTCCTAGATCATATTCATGCTAGGCTAGCTAACAGTGTGTTTTCAGAGCATTTTACAATGCTCTGAAATCACCTTGGTTAGCTGTTCTTTCACAGATTACTTAAGAAGAACTGGCCCATGAGTATAATATTGAGTATACTTTAAAAACATTTTCCATAGCATTACTGTTTGAAAGTTTGACTAATTACAGTAGCAGCTAGGAGTTGCAGTGGTTTAAAACAATTAAAACTTACTCTGGATATTCTGGAGGCCAACAATTGAATCAAAGGAGGCAACAGAACCATACTTTCTCAGAGGCTTAGGAGGAATACCAGCCTTCTTTTTCATCCTGCTTTTGGTGGCTATGGGTAGTCTTGCCATGCCTGGGTTTGGAACAAGCTGCACCATTTGACTCTGCCTGTCTTCATATATTCTTCATACATCAACCATTAGATTTAGGGCCAATCCTAATTCAGTATCACCTTAAACCATTACATTTGCAAGGGCCCTGTATCCTTATGAGATCACATTCTGACAGCCCCAGATTGCCCTGGATTATTCAATCCTTGACTAAACTTGTAGAAGCTCTTGAACTGAATGTGGATCAGTATGAGATGAATCTTACTAACTAAATGGCTCATCTCACCCCGATTTTCTTTTCTTTATAAGAGCTTAATCTTTTTGCTTGGACTATGTACAAAATAAATTTATTTCTAAAAATCTAGTAAGATATAACTGATGTTTCAGAATCAGCATTCTGTGCAGAATCTTAGCCACTCAGTGTATTTATCAATAGAGTTTTTAGGCCCTTAGTTATTTCAAATACATTTTCTTAAATCATTTAGACAAATTTCTTCTATTAATTTATCCTTCTTCAGATACTCTGTTGATTTGATTTTTTGGGGGGGGAGGGGGGTAGTCCTGAGGCTTGATCTCAGGGCTCGGACACATTTTACTCAAGACTAGTGCTCTGCCACTTGAGCCACAACACCACTTCCAGCTTTTTTCTGACCCAGGGCTTTGTGTATGCTAGACAAGCACTCTGCCACTAGGCCACACTCTCAGCCCTCATTGACTTTTACCATCATCCTATCTCTACCTCTCCCTGGATTTCATTTTTATCTACTCTAACTTGCCTTTTATCTAGTTTTCTACTATATTTTTAACAGTTTTGTCGTCTGTATATTTTGTGATTTACTTCTAGGTCTACAGTGATTTTGTCTTCCTTTTTTGTTTCTTGGGTTTTTTTTCCTATATTGTATTACACCATTTCGCATTTTCTTATTCTTTGCCCAAGTTTTCTGAGTCATTGCTGCTTTTTTTTTTTTTTTTGTATTTCCTTCTGTTGCTTGCTTATTGAATACTTTTCCTCTACTTTGGGAAAATTTTCAAGAAGCCTGAAAAGTTTATTATCTTCATTGTGTGTGTGTGTGTGTGTGTGTGTGTGTGTGTGAGTGTGTGTGTGTGCGTGTGCGCGCGCGTGTGTGCGTGTGCGCGCGCGTGTGTGCAGTTTTATATCTCTTGTTCAAATTTTGTGACTGATGACCGAATAGTGGCAAATTAGGAGTTTGATAATTCTCAGATTAGGAACTTGTTTTTCTGTTAGTATAGGGAAGGCTTTATTATCACATTTTGTTTGTTTTCTGTTATTTCAGGAAGTCTTTAAGCCTTTCTTTAGCAATAATTGCATCACCAAAGATGTCTTTTACAGTCATTCCTCCCCTTCCCTACAGTGTTCTTGGGATTATCTTCTGGCTCTGTGTCTTCTCCAGGCCTTTTCTTCACATTGCTTTGTTAGGTCAAATCATAGGCCTGCTTTCAGTAGTTTCCTTTTATTTTTTTTCTTGCCAGTCCTGGGACTTGTACTCAGGGCCTAACCACTGTCCTTGTTGTCTCAAGGCTAGAGCTCTACTCTTGAGCCACAGCACCACTTCCAGCTTTTTCTATATATGTGGTACCAAGGAATCAAACCTGGGTCTTCGTGAATGCTAGGCAAGCACTCTGCCTCTAGGCCAAACTCCTGGCTGAGTAGTTTACATTTTTAAAATGGACCTTTTCTTCTCAAAATGAATCCTAGCTCTTATTTTCTGAATTCTGCCACTGCAAGTCTACAGCCTCTTGGCATATCTGTGAAGCTGCTGCTGTAATTCCCATAGTATGGTCATAATCTAGCACTCTGCTGACTCCTCCATCTCGGTGTTGTCTCCTTACTAAATAGGTACAGATTATGGGTATTTATATTTGCTTTCTTTGTGGCTGCATATGGTTTTTAGAAGGTGGCATGAAAAGAGCTAAGCGGCTGCTATCATCCTTAAAGAATTTAGAAACGAAGACTCTTAATGTGTTTGATGTTTTTTCTGCAGCCAGGAGTAAGTTGATGATGTAGCTCCTTTTGTTGCTAGCCATGGTGGACTATATTTTATCTTACAGTGAGGAATGCTAGGATAATGATCGGTAAGTTTGTTCTCTTCCATAGTTTGATAGTCAGCTAGAAACATTTCCAAAACAAGAAAAGCTCATCAAGCCATCTCTGTGGTCCCCATACTCCTCCCTTTAAAATTCTGTTCTGGTCTGAAATCTAACTTCTTGATAGAACTGACAGGTGAACCCAACTAGCATACTTATTTAACTATTTTCTGTTTATTAAGCCACTTAGGAAATTGAATTAATATGTAAATAAATGAAAAATCATGACTATATCAGAAGTGGAGATATTTGAAGGAGAAAAATATATTTTATGGCCGGGAGTGTGGCCTAGTGGTAGAGGGCTTACCTGGTACACATGAAGATCCAGATTCAATTCTTTGGTGCCACATACATAGAAAAAGCCAGAAGTGGTGCTATGGCTTAAGTGATAGAGCTCTAGACTTGATGAAGCCCAAGGACAGTGCCCAGGCCGAGTTTAAGCCCCAGGACTGACAAAAAACAAAGAAAAAAGAAAAATGTATTTTAAAATTTGAAGTACTCAAGAAAGTTATGCTTATACCAGTATAGGTAAGGCCTTTCTAGAATAAGACTTTGAGGCAGATTAGCACGCAGGCTATTTTGCAGGAATTGGTTAGGATCAAGTTTGTAAAGGAAGAAAGGAAGCTCCATAGATACAGGGAGAAGTTGAGTTCTGGTGGCTTAGCTAGTACTCTAGTGGAACTCTGAAACTTGACAGTTGTTCACACAAATAGTAGCCCCTTTCTCTGACGGTGCCCAAGTATACTCTCCCTTGTTTTTAAAGCTTTGTCTTAACAAATGACTGGCCTTTTTTGGAACATGGATGGGTGTTACTGAGATTTGACCTTAGGTCCTTGAGTTTGCCAGGCCAGGTATTCTCTCTATTTGAGCACCTCCCCACCCATTGTTGTTTCAGTTACTAATTGGGTAGGGTCTTGTGCTTTTGCCTTGACTAAGCTGAGATCCTTCTGCTTATATTTTTATATAGTTGGATAAAATATGTCTACTCTACATCCAAATTATTGGTTGAGATATGTTGGGAGCCAGAGTGGAATCAAACTGTACCTTGACTTGCATAAGACAATGGCTTTATTGTCTTATTGTTTTCTGGCCCTATTCTATGTAAATGACCTGAGAATTACCATATGAATGTAACACCTGGAGGTTCCCTGGGTCTGGAGGAGGGAAGAAGCAGGAATGAAAAATAAACGCGGCAGTCTTTACCTGGACTGCGGACATCCGGGACCCGGTGTGTCTGTCTCTCTTCTATTTCTTCCTAGTCCTTGCCCCCGATTTCAGGAACCCCAATCTGCGAACCCTGGTTTGCTGCCGGTTGGCCCCGGCAGTCCAGACTGGCTTCAAACTTCAGTCCTCTCCCGATTGAAGCCCATACTGTTTTGCTGTTAAAAATAAATAAACTTTTATTACTTTATCCTTGCTACTCAAGCTGAAGATTGTGATTCAAAGACAGCCCTGAGCTGGATGAAACTCTTATCTCCAGTTAACCAGAAGAAAAGCTAGAATAAACCTGTGGCTCAAGTGGTAGAACACTACCCTTAAGTACAGTGTCTAAGCCCTGAATTCAAGCCCTAAGACTACCACAAACATAAATACGTAAATAAGTAACTTTCGTGCTTGCAAAATATAAAAGATTCTCTTTAGAAAAAAAAAGTGTATAGAACATGACTTTTTTTTTCAGTCCCATCCAAGAATATAGTGTATAGAGTAAATGAATACAGTGTATAGAGTAATATGTATACTATGTAAGTAGATTGAGGCTAATGGATTGAAAGTTAAAAGCTTCAGTGGTGTTAATGTGAATATTTGCTTTTTGTTCCTATTCACTTTTCAGCCTGGGCGATGGTAGATGGTGGTTCAAATGTGAAAGCACTCTCTTCCTACAGTGAGAAAATTCCACGAATCATCATATCCCGTTCCCATTCTGGGATGGTCAAACAGGTTATTCTTCAGACATTTGGAAACCAGACTACAATCATCTCAGCTGGTGGTGCTGGTATGCTTTTTGTTCTTTGAGATCCAGAGAAGGTTTCCAGACTCCACAAGTCTGTGTCAGGAGACTGATAGAAGGCAAAAGGAAAGCCAGGTGCTCAGGGGTTCATGCCTGTAATCCTAGCTAATCAGGAGTCTGAGATCTGAGGATCAAGGTTTAAAGCCAACCTGGGCAAAAAAGAACCTAAGACTCTTATCTCTAATTAACCTCTAGAAAATGGGAAGTGGGGCTTGCCTCAAGGGTAGGGAGATAGCCTTGAGCTGAAGAGCTCAGGGACAGTGCCCAGGTCTTAGGACCCACAAAAACAACAACAACAAAAAGAAGGCAAAAGGAATGAGCAATGTAGAGGCTCAATTTCCTCCTTTCTCCAGGGTAGAGTTTTATTGGCATTGGTCTTGCTAGAGAGAAACTAATACATCAGTACTTCTCTTCCTCAAATGCTACAAAGTAAATTCCCATCAGTATTCAGTTGTTGCTTTTTATGTGCTCTAACCTCAAAAGAATTGTTCTGTTAATTGAGGATGCCAGGAAGAGGAAGAAAGATCAACAGTGCTTTGTAAGGCAGAAGGATGCTCAGAGTTATCTGTCTGTTATTAGAATAGCTATTCTGAGTCACTTCTAAGAGCTCTGCAATCTTTATCTCACACCTGTGAGATGAGCCAGAGTCAAATATTTGCCCAGTTTACTCTGTATTCTATATTCTTATATTTCTTGATGATAGATCAGAGGTCAGCTTCTGTCATAAGCAGTCTCTAGGGTGTTTTTAATTTTTAAAAATATTTTTATGAAAATGTTAAAAATACATAGATGTGTGCAAAAACAGACCATAAGGTAGATTTCGCTCAAAGGGCAATTTGATGACTTTTATCATGACTGCGATTTATGTGGTGAAGTCAACTGTTAGCTTACTTAATTTACGTAAAGAACACATTATGGTCAGAAAACACTGTTGGAATATCTTTATAATTAAGTGATGTTTGCTAACTTTATTAACTGGATTCAAAATGCCCAGTAAAGGTAAGATAAACTAGATTTTATGCTCACTTTTTTTTTTTTTTTTTTTTTTTGCCAGTTGAGGGGCTTGAGCTCAGGGCCTGAGCACTGTCCTTGGGCTTTCTCAAGGCTAGAGCTCTACCACTTGAGCCACAGCACCACTTCCAGCTTTTTTTCATGTATGTGGTTTGGAGGACTTGAACCCGAGTCTTCATGCATGCTAGGCAAGCACTCTACACTAGGCCAAACTCCTGGCCCCTTTACACTCACTTTTGTCTACCCTTATTTTTTATGTTAATTATTTATGTACTACCTAATTACAGAAAGGACTGGAAGGTGGTAATATCAGTTCTTGGCCTCTTTTTCTCAGGCCTACTTAGATGTTTTAAGTAATATGTATGTTTGCCTTCAGTATATCATTTCAGAGAATAGCATGTACTATATTTGTCTTTCCATAAAGAACCACAAAGGTTTAAAATTTAAAAACCATAGACATATTTAGTTACACTTAAGACTAGTTTAATAAGCTTTTTTTGTTGAGTTTATTTCTGTTCTCTTAATATGTAAAAGTATTTTCATTTGGATGTAATTTTAGACTTAGCAGTTACAAAGAGAGTACATAATGGTTCTGCATTCCCTCCGTTCTTTTCAGTAGTGTACTAAATGAAAAATACGTTCTCTTTTCTTCATATCTTTTGAATAACCACTTAAATTCTGTTTTGTCTTTTTTAGGTTATAAAGTTTTAGCACTCTTGGATGTGCCTGATAAAAGTCAAGAAAAAGCTGACCTATATATCCATATGACATACATTAAAAAGTGGGATATATGTGCTGGCAATGCCATCTTAAAAGCCCTTGGAGGACAGATGACTACCTTGAATGGGGAAGAAATCAGTTACATAGGATCTGACGGCATTGAAGGGGGACTCCTCGCCAGCATCAGATTGAACCATCAGGCTCTGGTCCGAAAACTTCCAGATCTAGTAAAGAAGGACATCAATAAGCATCACTGACTTCCGAGGCCAGTGTTCCCAGAGCTGAAATGGTCGTCCCGAACCGCTCAAAGTGTCAGAGGGTTGGTAGAGACAATGCATGGTGAATTAAGGCCACCCTGAACTTTTTTAAGTATTTATGAAGCATCGGAGACTTATTTTCCCTGTAATAAGATACAAAGTCAGGGAAAGTGGGTTGCTTCGTGTCTCAAGTATTGTCTTTATTTTTGAGACTATTTTCGTACAGTTGTCATACACAAGGCGCATATATATTTGTGAATTAAAATCTATAGCCGAGTCTACATTATGAGCCACCACTTTCACACATCATGGATCATCATTATCTGTTACTACTTTCATATGCAATTGAGTTGAAGGAAGGATTGATTTTGTGTTGGTGTTTGATGTAATTTTGCTCACTAAAAATAAAGTAACAGGATTTTCTGGTGGAAAGCACAAGAAGCTTCACATTCTTTCATAGACAACATATGCTTTATTTATCCACTCTTTCTATGGATTAAAATAGAAAAAGTTCAAATTGACTTTTTTTTTCCTTTGAAATTTAGCAGGTTCACCAGCCAGTAGAAAATATATACACGTGATGGTTTGCATTATAATTGATGTGTGTATGTGGTGTGTGTGTGTGTGTGTGTACGTATTCTGTTCTGATAAAGGACATTGTTTTACTTGTGGGTTCAACTATTCTGTCATCTTATTGTGGATTTTCGTTTCCCTGTGGAATATGCATGCTTCCCTCTATTTTCCTTATTCTCTCTGACTAGCATTTAGTCTTCAGTTTTAGGTTTCATATTGAACACTACATTTAGGAATAAAATAATCCTATAAGGCATTGCAAGAATGTAAACCATTCTGTTATAATTGAAAATTACTTGACATTATATGAATTGAAAAAGTTCTCATTCATTTTTCAGAAGTTTTATTTTAGTATAATGTTTAAAAACTTTTCCAAGCCTGGCATTGCTAGCTACTCAAAAGGCTGAGAACTGAGAATCACATTTCAAAGCCAGCCCGAGTGTTAAAGTCTGTGAGACTCTTCTCTCCAATTAACCACTAGAAAACTGGAAGTGGCACTATAAATAACTAGTAGATATACCTAGCCTCAATAAATTCTCAACAGTAGTGACTTTTGAGATAACCTTCAAATTAGTGA
This sequence comes from Megascapheus bottae, assembly GCF_031878675.1. Lineage (NCBI taxonomy): Eukaryota > Metazoa > Chordata > Mammalia > Rodentia > Geomyidae > Megascapheus > Megascapheus bottae. The sequence continues at coordinate 8,594,741 of NC_143517.1, read as the reverse complement.
AATGAAAAAGGTTTTTTTCCATTTTTTTCTGTTCAGTTTTTCATATTGGTTAGCAAAAATCTGAAAGTTTGCCTTTGAATTTTCTTTTATTTGAAAGTATGCTTCTCTTACTATGAACCTAGAAAACTAATGAAAACAGTTGATACTGCTATTTCGTATATCTTCAATGCCTTATAGACCATAACACAGATTATGCAAGGGATTTCTCATACTTGCTTTTTTTCTCCCTCAAATTGAAATCAGCTTGCTGTCATATTTTCCCATGCTGAAGGTAAAATTGACCAAAGAATGTACATCCTAGCCTGGTAGAGTGTGCATACTTAGTTTTGCATGTTACATGGTTAAAAGCCCTTAGTTCCTCATTAGTGAACTCAATCTAAGATGATACAAAGGTTTCCATTCTATCTTGCACTAGTAACAAATGCATTAGGTAAGCCTTTGTTCAGTGAAAATTTGTTCAAAGTTTAATGGGTGGAACATTTGATAACTTATATAGGACTTGAGACTTTTGAAATGAATGTCAGAGAATTCATGATTTTCTTAATACAATAGGAAATATTTTTTTTCTTTAGAAATGGCAAAGGCAGATGCTATTCTCAGAGTTTGGGGAAATAAAACTGGCAAGAAGTGGAATATAGCTGGGCACCAGTTTCTCAAGCCTGTAATCCTAGCTACTCAGGAGGCTGAAATCTAGAGATCATGTTTCAAAGCCAGTCAGGGAACTAAAGTTCATGAGAGTCTCATCTCATGAAAACCGGAAGTGGTGCTGTGACTCAAGTGGTAGAATGATAGCCTTGAGCTGAAGAGCTCAAGGACAGAGTTCAAGCCTCACAACTGACAAAAAAAAAAAAAAACAAAAAAGTATAACGAGTTTAAAAAATATTACATGGAATCTTTCATTTATGATTTAATTGAAATAAAAGTAGTTCATATTAGCAAGCATGATTGCTTTACTTTAACTTTAGTTCAGTAATGTGTATAGCCAAGGATGTGCACAGTAAGAGATGTGCTGTGTATAAAAATTAAGATTGGCTAAGAGTTGAATACATTATTTTTATAATTTTGGAAATATAGTCTAGTTACTAAGATTTTAAGTACTTTTGTAGAAAGCTCATTTTTAAAACTTTTATTTCTAAGAGCCATTGATACATTACAAGAAACAGTATTTATACTTATTTATAAGACATTATAGTACCAACACTTACCTGTAAAACATTTTCATGAGTAAGGCATGTAATATCTTCTAGAATTGCAGAAAAGGATTTCTAAAACATAGCAAGATAAGTCCAATTTACTTTTATAAATCCAATTTACTTTTAGTGACATCCCTAACCCAGCTTCTGCCTTCCTTTTCCTTCATCTTTGCCCTTATTTGGGAGATAATTTTCCTTAAAACTGAGCTTTGTGTATTACATTTAATAGAAGCAGAGACATCAATAGTGTTGTCATCTTTACCCTCTTCATCTCTGCCTTTTATATACCTCTTTTGCCTATTTTTCGTTATTTCTGCTTCTCTTAATTCGCCAGGATGCAGCATAGTACTAACCCCCCCCCAATTTTTATTTTGAGGGGAGTTGCTGGTACCCAAGTTTGAACTCAAGGCCTTGTGCCTGTTCGGCTTGCTTGCTTGCTAGGCTGGCTGGCTGGCACTATACTACTTGAACCACACCTCTGGTGTGGCTTTTGCTGGTTATAGTCTCAAGGATTTCTCTATTCATGATGACTTTTGCTAGGATTATGGGCATGAGCCACCAATGCTCAGTTCACCCTCATTTAAAAAAAAAAAAAAGTACCCATTTCTCTCAAGATTGCCTTGGGAAATGCTGTTATAATACTGAGCCTCTGCTGCAGTTTCCATGAGGAAGAGAAGTCCTGGTGCCTTCTTGGCCATATGGTTCAAACTCCATAGAAAGATAGGAAAATGACATTTAACTACACAAACCTTTACAATGACAAGTCTAGTAAGTCTGTACAGAGCATTTCTTCCCAGCCATCTTGAGAATGTAAATGTAGAAAATGTAAGTTTGGATAAATATCCTGTTTCCTGTTTGTTTTCATACTTGTAACCCCCATTTCAGTTGAGTTTACAAGATCCTACCAGGTGATCATAATTATCTTTGTGATTGTCTTCTTCCCCCAATTGTAATATTTTTTTTCAAATTTTAGGTTAACTTGATATGAATTGTATGTAATATATAATGAAATAACAATGATTTTTATGTTTTAAGTAACAGTTTGTACAAATTCTTCTTGATTGCTGGATATTCTCTAAGCATTTTGTAGATCATACCAGAGGACATGGGATGAGGCCGTGGCTGGGAAGACAGTGGAAAGGAAGGTGGAGGGAGGGAAGAGGTGGTGTCAGGGGGAGGCAAGCTGATGGGGGATTTCACTCAGACTAGGGGGCAACAGCTGCTTCTTATCCCGGCTTCAATTCATACAGTCCCATGCCATTCCAGAGAAAGTATTCAGTTTTCCTGGTTGACACCTTGATGACTGCCTTTCTGAGGCAGCCTGACTGTAAAGCAGGGTCTTTGGGGAAGACTAGCTACACTTGGCCTACTGTGGCGGTGTATCATTTGCTTCTCAGTATAGTCATTTTTGTTTTGTAGATTGGGTTTATGATATATTTAATTATAATCTACAAAAAGAACTGTGTAAAATAAACCTAATCTGTGATTTCACTTTAAAAAATGTTGTGCCTTAATAATAGGGCATTGTATGTTAATAAGGGAAAACAAAACCTTTTTTTATTAGATGGGAAAATAGGAACTTTTACCATTAAAATTTTAAGTTCCTTTAATGTTTTTAATATTAGAATTGTGGGGGATTCATTTAAATTGAAATCGATAAGAAATTATTTTTGCATAATCTAGCATTTACAGTTAAACATTTTTATAAGAACTGGCATCTTGATATATATGTCTGAAATGATACTCATCTTTTGATTGTCAATTTAATATGAAACCAGGATGGATGACATTTTTACAAATTTTACTTTCAAGTAAATCATTCGGTGTGCTAATTTCTGTCTCCCCTAGTCTTGTGGCCTCACTTTGATTAAAGAAGCTCATGTAACATGTCAGTTTATTGACGTTCAAAAAGTAATGTGTGTGTGTGTGTGTACACGTATGTATGTACGTGTGTATGTGAGTACATGTCCCATAGCAAAACAGTTTATAAGAAGAAGATCCAGATTGGCTGTGAGTGCAGGAAGAACCAGTCTGTACTTTGGAAGGAGGCTTTGTTTTTACAAGGTGCTGGTTAAATTAATTTCATGTCTTTGGAGGCTGGGAAGTACATGGATTCCAGCTTTTCATAGGCAAACTTTTTTTTTTCTTTTTAAATTGATGAATTTTGTGGAAAACACATTTAAATGGTTTTCTTTGAAATAGTTTAAACCAAATTTGAAGTTAAGGATGATGGTAAAATTAAAACAAGTTGTTATATACTGTGTTTGTAAGAGTTCTTCTCTACAGTATTAGAATTAATGTAATTGGTGTAAATTACAAAAGCAAAACTGTGATGTTTTATTAATAGTGTGTCCCATTAAAATTCCTTTTAAGCTATACAAATAGTGCATTTTTCTTCAGAAGTGACTTGCTCCTGTAGTTTTTCTTTTCCTTTTTTCCTTTTTGGTACAGCAAAGAAGGCATATTAAGTCATGACATGAATTAACTTACAAAAGCTTTTCTCTTGTCCCAGATCAAAAAACAACCTTCATTTGTGCAGTGGTAGACAGACGACATTAACTGGCTATGGTCAGTGCACACAGCTCAATAGGTAATCTCACAGAGACCATGTTTTGCAGTGAGATGGGAAGCACTGCTTTCTCCTTTCTGACAAGGCGGCCCTGAGAAACTACATATATGCATATGCATATGTACACCCAGCCCCAGGGTATTCTCTGAAGTTACGATATTGTGTTTCCTCCTCTTCAAGCTTTTTGCTTTTTAAATTTATACTTTCTGATAACTATGCCTCTGGACATACTTTGCCAAAAGAAATTTGAATTCTCAAAATAAACCGGTCATGTCTAAAGAGATGATGTGTCTGATCTTTTTCCTTTCTTTTATGTTATAATAAAATAACGATGTCAACTTCCTTAGGTATGCAGCTTTTTTTGTTTTTGTTTTTGTTTTTGTTTTTTTCTTGAAAGTATTTTACTTCTGATTGAAAACTGAACAGTGTCCACACTGTTCATCGCAAAGATACACAGTATTCACGCGCAAAGATACACAGTATTCATGAATACAATGCTGGTCATTGAGGAAATGTATACACACCTCAAGTTCTCCTTCATGCTTTTTCTTTTAGAAAGATACTGTTTACCAAAAAGAAACTTCAGCAGTACAGGAAAAACTATTTTCCCAATAAATTTACGAAAACCTAAGATTCCCAATGGAATCAAGATTACCTTCCCGCTACCACTGCCTCAATATAATCACATGCTTATTGGAACACTAATAGTCACACCCTAAGAGTACATTTACTTTCAACAATGAGGGTGATTCTTTAAAAACAAACCAGTGTGGTAAATGTAACATGGATCTCTGTGAGTATTAAGTGTCTGAAATAGGCAGCTAATACTGGATTTAATATTATTTTATAAATAATTGTTCCCTTAGCAGTAAACATAAGTCTACACATTCACAATAATCCTATAAAATAAATACTGTGATTATGCACAACGTTATGACAAACTAGTTTTATTTTTTTATTGTAATTAGTAAAAGGGTTACATGATATTTGCCAGATAGACGGTGCGTTAATTCACATACATTGATACCCTTTCACATGTCTTGGTACCCGTTTCCCTCCCCCCCACACCCCCTACCCGTCTTGGTTTTCCCCCCTTCCCTATCAAATTTCAAATATCCAAATACAAATAAATTCAATATATCAGATAACAAAGTGAGATACTATAACAATATGAGATAACCAAGGGACAGCAAAGGAGATGAGAGACAACATAGTACATTAAGGACAACAATCATTCATTATATGGCTTTTGTTTCAATATCCTAGAGGTCCTTTCAATTAGCTTCACATTATATGTCCTTATGTATCAAGATTTTGCTCTATTGCAAATCTCTGCTAGTAGAGCCCAAGGTTTCTACTGATTATGACGAATGAGGGAAACCATTGAGCCTAAGTTCCTTTGAGTCTGGCTTACTTCACTTAATATGATTTTTTCTAAGTCTTTCCATTTCCTAACAAATGGGGCGATGTCATTCTGACAGCAGCATAGAATTCCATTGTGTACAAATACCACAACTTGTTGATCCACTCATCAACTGAGGGACATCTAGGTTGGTTCCATATCTTTGCTATGGTGAATAGTGCTGCAATGAACATTGTTGTGCTAGTGGGTTTAGTATGTCCTTGTTTCTGGGTGGTTGGGTAAATGCCAAGTAGTGGAATTGCTGGGTCATAGGGGAGTTCTATGTTTAGCCTTTTGAGGCACTGCCACACTGCTTTCCATAGTGGTTGAACGAGTTTGCACTCCCACCAACAGTGTAGTAGTGATACCTCCTGGCCACATCCCCTCCAGCATCTGTTGTCATTCGTTTTCCTGATCTTGGCCATTCTAGCTGGAGTGAGGTGGAATCTTAGAGTTGTTTTGATTTGCATTTCTTTTATGACCAGAGATGTTGAGCATTTCTTCATGTGTCTATAGGCCATTTTTGTTTCTTCTTCAGAGAAGACTCTCTTTAAGTCTTTGGCCCATTTTTTAATGGGATGGTTGTTACTTTGGAGGTTAGTTTTGGAGTGATTCAATTTTTTGAGTTGTTGATATATTTTAGATATGAGGCCTTTGTCCGTTGTTTGGTTGGTGAAGATCTTCTCCCACTCTGTAGGCTTCCTGATTAGTTTACTAGCTATGTCCTTTGCCATACAAAAGCTCTGCAGTTTAATGCAGTACCACTTATCCAGCCTTTCTCTGATTTGTTGTGATTCTTGGTCTTTATTAAGAAAGTTTCGACCTGTGCCAAGGAGGCCTAGTGTATCTCCTATTCCTTCCTGTAGAGTTTTCAGTGTGTCAGCTTTTACCTCGAGGTCTTTGATCCATTTGGAGTTAATTCTAGTGCAAGGTGACAAAGAAGGATCCAGCTTTAGTTTTCTGCAGGTGCTTAACCAGTTCTGCCAGCACAACTTGTTGAAGAGGCTGTCTTTCTTCCATTCTATTTTTTTGGCTCCCTTGTCAAAGATTAGGTGGCCATAGGTCTGTGGTTTAATATCTGGGTCCTCAGTTCTATTCCATTGGTCTTCAGGCCTGTTCCTGTGCCAGTACCAAGCTGTTTTGAGAATTATAGCTCTGTAATAGAGTCTAAAGTTTGGAATTGAAATTCCTCCAGCGCTCTTCTTTCTGCTAAGAAGTGTTTTTGCTATACGGGGTCTTTTATTATTCCATATGAAATTTTGGATTGCCTCTTCTATTTCTTTAAAGAATGACATTGGGATGTTGATGGGTATTGCATTGAATTTGTAGATAGCTCTTGGCAAGATTGTCATTTTCACAATGTTGATTCTTCCAATCCAGGAGCATGGGAGGTTTTTCCATTTCCTTACTTCTGCTTTAATTTCCTTTTTTTAGGGTTTTAAAGTTTTCATCAAAAAGGTCCTTTACATTCTTAGTTAAGCTAATTCCTAGGTACTTTATTTTCTTTGAGGCTATTGTGAAAGGAGTTTCTTTCCTGATTATTGCCTCGTTCCTCTCACTGTTGGCATAAAGGAAGGCAGTTGATTTTTGAGGGTTGATTTTATAGCCTGCTACTCTTCCAAAGCTTTGAATCAGCTCAAGGAGCTTGGGAGTAGAGTCTATAGGATTCTTTAAATACAGAATCATGTCATCTGCAAAGAGGGATAGTTTTATTTCCTCTTTCCCTACTTGGATCCCCTTTATGCTTGCTTCTTGCCTTATTGCACTGGCTAGGAATTCTAGTACTATGTTAAAGAGTAGTGGAGAGAGTGGGCATCCTTGTCTCGTTCCTGATTTTAGAGGGAATGGCTTTAGATTTTCACCATTAAGTGTAATACTAGCAGTAGGTTTCTCATACACAGCCTTTATTACATTGAGGAATGTTCCATGGATTCCTAGTTTCTCCAGAGCTTTTAACATAAAGGGGTGTTGGATCTTGTCAAATGCCTTTTCCGTGTCTATTGAGACAATCATGTGATTTTTGTCCTTGCTCCTGTTGATGTGTTGAATTATATTAATTGATTTGCGTATGTTGAACCAGCTTTGCCTCCCTGTAATGAATCCAGTTTGATCATAGTGTATAATTTTTTTGATGAGTTGTTGTAGACGGTTGGCCAGTATTTTGTTGAGAAGTTTTGCTTCGATGTTCATCAAAGATATAGGTCTATAGTTCTCTTTCTTTGATGAATCTCTGTCTGGTTTGGGGATCAGGGTTATACTGGCTTCATAGAATGAGTTTGGTAAGGAACCCTCATTTTCAATTTCGTTGAAGAGCTTGAGGAGTATTGGTGTGAGCTCTGCTTTGAAGACCTTATAGAATTCAGCTGTGAATCCATCTGGCCCTGGGCTTTTCTTAGGTGGAAGTTCTCTAAGTGCCATTTCTATTTCAGAGCTTGAAATAGGCCTGTTGAGTTGGCTTAGTTCTTCTTGGTTCAGTGTGGGTATGTTAATATTGGCTAGGAATTCATCCATTTCATCTAGATTCTCAAATTTGTTGGCATAAAGGTTTGAGAAGTATTCCCTCATGATATTCTGGATCTTGGTAATTTCTGTCGTGATATTGCCATTTTCATCTGCGATTTTGTTTATTTCGATATGCTCTCTTCTTTTTTTGGTAAGATTTGCTAAGGGCTTGTCAATTTTGTTAATTCTTTCAAAGAACCAACTCCTTGTTTTGTTGATTCTTTCTATAGTTTTTTTGGATTCCAAATCATTTAATTCTGCTTTGATTTTAATTATTTGCTTTCTTCTACTGGGATTAGGGTTGGTTTGTTGCTCTTTTTCCAGGAGCTTAAGGTGAGACATTAACTTGTTGGTTTGCAATTTTTCCAACTTGTTGTTGTAGGCACTCAGCGCTATAAATTTTCCTCTGAGTACTGCCTTTGCTGTGTCCCAAAGGAGTTGGTAGGACAAACTAGTTTTATTAGCCTTCAGAACATCTGGTATGCAGTTGTACAATCCTTACCACTGTCCATGTACAGAACCTATTTCACATTTCCACACAGACACTACCGGCTAAACAGTGGCTTCATTCTCACCCTTATCCTACCAACCCCTAGCCAACTACATCCTGCTTTTTTGTCTGTGAACATACCAGTTTTTAAAAAATAATGGGAGGTAATTACAAAGTAATTTTAGTTATATTTAGATAAAGTACATTTCTTTTTGAACAACACCCTTTTCCTATCACTCTTGTAATTTTCTCCTCCCATCCTACCAACAAGCTGTGCAGTTCATTTTCAGTGTCACTGCTGCTGCATTTGTTCACCCTTGGAGCCTCCATTTCTTTGCTTCCTCTTATCCTCCCAAAGACAGATAAACAAGAGGAAAGAAAGCAAAAGTAGCAACAACAAAGTAAAACAACAACGACAACTCTTGTTTCAGTTCTTGGAGTTCATTTTGATGAATATTATTTTATATGAGTAGATGTGGCATCACATCTTTCTGTTCCTCTCCTAAGAGTCTTCCTTTGGCTTCACTGGATGTGCCTATAGAATCCAGTATAATGTATCATGTCCCAGTGTATTTTAGATCCAGCCCTCACATGTGAGAGATAATGGGCACCATTTGTACTGAGGTTGGCTTACCTCACAGCATGATTTCTTCTAAGTCCACCTGTTTCCCTGCAAGTGACACAATTTGATTCTTTCTAGTGGCTATATAACATTGCATTATGTATAGTTACCACATGTTTTCTGGATCCACTCATGTATTGTAGCTATTTCCATAGCTTGGCTATTGTGAACAGTGCAGCAGTGAGTATGGATGTGCAAGTGTCTTTATGGTATGCTGGCTTGTAATGTTCTGGGTAGGGGTAGATGCATAGTGGTATGGCCAAGTTGTAGGGAAGATCTAGGTTGTTTTTTTTTTTTAATTTTATTTTCAGAGATAATGTATAGAGGGGTTACGGTTACATTTGTCAGGTAGTAGGTACATTACTTCTCACACATTCATACCCCTTCTTATGTATTTGTCCCCATTTCCCTCCTTCCACCCTCTCCCAATCATCTTGTTTCCCCCACTCCCTTGCCTATTTCAAATGAACAAATGTATATTTGTATCTGACAAAGTCAGATACAGTAACAACATGAGACAGTTCTTAATGTACTATGTTATTTCTCTTCTTTTTTTTTGCCCTTATATTTAGTTTTTTTGAGGAACATCCAGATTACTGTGCAAAGTAGTTGTATATTAATTTACATCGCCACCGAAAGTACAGTAGGATTTTACCAGATCTCTACCGACATTTGTTTAAATTCACGTTGTTAGCCAGTCTAACTAGGGTGAGATAGAATCTCAGAGTTGTTTTGATTCACCTTCTCTTTATGGCCAGGGATGATGAGCATTTCCTCATGTGTTTTTTGTTTTGTTTTTGCCATTCTTTTGACAAGTCTCTCAGCTCCTTTGTCCATTTAGTGATTGCTTGGTGGATGGGAGTAGGGAGGGTTTACTTTCTTGAGCTCCTTATAGTTTGTGGATATTAGGCCTCTGTCAAATGTATTGCTGGTGATCTCCCAGTCTGTTGGCTGTCTTCCCACTAAGTAACTGTTCTTTGCTGTGCAGAAATTTTATTTTGATGTAATCCCATTTGTCATGTCTCTTATCTGCTGTGCTCCTGGGATTCTTTTCTTTTTTGGGGGGGTGGGGTGGGTCCCGAAGGTTGACTCTGGGCCTGGGCACTGTCCCTGAGCTCTTCACCTCAAGGCTACCGCCCTACCTCTTGAGAAACAGTGCCACTTTGCATTTTCTAGTGATTAATTGGAGGTAAGAGTCTCAGGTTCTTTAGTGCCCGGACTGGCTTTGAACCTCCATCCTCAGATCTTAAGCCCCCTGAGTAGTTATAATTACAGGCATGAGCCACTGAACCAAGCCTGGGATTCTTTAAGTTATTGCCTATTTAGTAACTTATGTTTCTCCTACCCTTCTAATTTTCAGATCTGATCCACTGTAGGTGATATTTGTGCATGGTAACAAACAGGGATCCATTTTTAGTTTTCTGCAAATGGATGTCCTGTTTTCCCAGCATCAGTTGTTGAAGTGGCTCTCTTTTTCCAATGTATACCTCTGGCTCCTGTCTCAAATAATAGATAAATGTATGAATACTGAACTCTTAATTTTAAGGAATTCTCTGTCTCCTCTCACCACATAAAATTATCATGGATTTCCATGACAAATGACAAAAATCCAAGTCCTTTGTCAAGCTCTGTAAAAGATGGAGGGTTTGAAGTACAAAAGAAGGAAAGGGGAAGTGCCATTATGGCTCAAGGGGTAGGGCAGTAGTAGCCCTACCAGCCCAGGCCCAGAGTTCAAGTCTCATGACTGACTGACCAATAAAAAGAAAAAAGAAGAAGGAAAGTGTTTTGGTCTTATTACTGGACAAACACCTGAGAGGTAGATACCTTTGACTATTTAGCTTAATCTGGAGGTTCAAGGGCACAGCACCACTTCTGCTGCACTCTGGTGAGAGATTCACGATGGGACTGTGTAGAAACCTGAAATTCCATTGCAAGATGGAAGCCAGAGTGATTCAAGTCAGGGCTGAGCTTATAAACAACTATTCCTAAGAGCTTCCTTAATCCAGGAACCCCCGGTTAAGCAGATCTCACTTCCCAATCACACTTTTATAAACAATCCTTTGTCTGCCTAGATTGGCAGGCTAGAAGCAAAACTGATCATTGCAGTTGGTAAGAATAGAAAAACCAGATCTGAAAAATACCTATACATGATGGCATTTTACACAGCCATTAGGAAGAAGAATACTACCTCAGGGAAATGGATGAACCTGGAACAAATCATGTTAAGTGAGGTAAACCAAGCTCAAAGAGATGAATGGCACAGGTTTTCTCTTATATGCAGAACCTAGATCTAAAATACAAGTCTCCAGGCACCCCCGCACCATGAGACCAAAGGAGGAGGCTACTCTGGGAACAGAAAGGTACAGCGCCTGTGGTGCATCTGACCACTCAGAACTTGTTTATCAAAATGATATTCTTTTTTGCTGTTTTTTTTCCTTTCCTTTTTGTTCTGTATGATTTTTTATCTGTCTGGGAGTATAAGGGGAAGCACAGAAATGGAAGAACAATAGAACAAAGGCAGCAATGTACTCACTGGACACAATATGAGCTATATAACTTGCAAGTTGGATAGAGGGAAAAACTGGGAGAGAGCAAAAGAAGGGGTAACATTGTCCAAAAAGAAATGCCCTCTTTACCTGATTTGCCCCTGTGTATATCAACTCCATATTTTTTTAAATAGGATCTCTGGGCGATCACCTCAGTGAACATGACCATTACATCCTTCTGGGCACAGGCTTTCATGGAAGTTGTAGGGACTTGTAATACCAAGTTTCTCCCTAAAACAAGCCTTAGACAAATGATTGACAGAGATACTATGAACAAATGAAGACACTCAGGAATCACTGCCCACAAGCCAACCAATGTATCTTAGGAAAAAACCCATGAGACCAGGAGCATAGAAGAATGAGGTTTATGCAAGGTAATGGGCAAAAGACAGCTCTGGGCCAAAGTAGTCTGCCTTGACCTGATTAAATCAGGTGCAGGAGGATACTGAGTAACATTCAGAGCAGAGTTCATTTTGAGCACGATCTATTGTCAGGCCTTCAGTTTCCTCCATGTTTCCTATTTATGGGTCCATTTAAAATGATGTGGAGCCAGAAGCATAGATGTGGACAAGTTAGCTTGTTACCTGCAAGGAAGCAGGCCTTGAGAAAGTAAAAACAGGCTGTCAGCATGAATGCTCAGAACCATTTTAGCTTCCATTTTAGTTTTCCATTGCTCATGTCTAGCTGCTGGCTCACTGAGGACCAAGTGTCTAGCGCATGTACACTCAGGAGCCAAACATTTCATCCCCATGGCAGGATGGTAATAAAAGGTATGACAAAGAGCTAAGATTAATCCTATTCCAATGTCTATAGGAATATAAACTAGTACAACCAATCTAGAGAGAAGTTTGAGGGATCCTCACAAAATTAAACAGAATTTCTCTATTGACCTAGTCATACCACACTTGAGCATCTACGAGAGCAAACAAATCATGATAAACACATTTTCACACTCATGTTCATTGCTGCACTATTCACAATAACCAAGTTACCGCAATAGCTCAGATTCCCAGAAGAGGAAAAATGAATCAAGAAAACATAAGCCATGTAGGTGATGGAATTTTTATTTATTTATCAAAAAACATGTCATTGGCAGAAAAAAAAAGTGTGGAAAAAATAACACGTCATTGGCAAAACCATGTGAAGTGAAGTAAGCCAGCCTTAGAGAAACAAATGGTGTATATTTTCTTTTACATGTGAAAGCTATATCTAAAATACACTTACACACAGATGAACTCAAGAAGGAGGGGAATCCAAAGGTCTACCTCCTCTGAACAACTATTGCTTATCAATACCGGAAAGTGGAAACAAGTTTTGGTACGTAGCTCCAGGTAGGAATGGAAGCAGGAAGAATGAGCAATTTTAGTCATTATATTCAAGGCCATATCTCTTTTTCTCAGAATTTTTTGCCAGCTACATTTCTGAACTTCTTACCAAGGTACTTGTTGGCTTAGCAGATGAACATCTCCCACTTTACAATGTTGAGTGTGAACATAGCAGTGAGGGAGGGTCTTTTTGAGCTTGATTTCAAAGCTATTGAGCACCCACTCCACCTCTGAAGGTGTCCTGGGCAGTGTGCTGGAGATTCCTCCCACCTTTCCATATCTCACTGGCCCGATGGCTGTGGATACACACGGAAGATTACAAATGGGATTGATAGCGTGCAGGATCAGCAGCTCTCAAACCTTTGGGGCTCGAGAGCTCTTTGTATTGCTTTCTCTCTCTCCCTCCCAGCCCTTCCTTCCTTCTCTCTCTCTCTCTCTCTCTCTCTCTCTCTCTCTCTCTCTTTCTTTCTCTCTTTCTTTCTTCTGCCAGGGAATACTGGGGTTTGAACTCGATGCCTCACCCTCTTGTTTGGCTTTTTCTTAAAAATTAATGAAGACCACCAAAGATGCCACACAGTGGTAGCTCACACCTCCAATCGTAGTTACAAGGAAGCTGAGATCTAAAGATCCAAAGCAGCACTAGGCAGATCAATCCATGAGACCTTATCTTCAATAAACCAGCAAAAGACCAGAAGTGGCGGTCTGGCTCAAATGGTAGAATTCCAGCCTTAGGCAGATGAAATAAGCAAGAGCATGAGGCCCTGAGTTTAAGCCCCAGTATTGGCATATATACACATACAAAGAGACCACCAAAAGCTTGGCTATCTGTCCATGGTAGCTATGATAGTTAGAAATCTATTGTAAAATAATTTAATTTCTGTTAGAAATCAAATCTGAGAAACTTAAGAACTAGACTACATTGAAGAGATTGTCAGTCAGAATCACACCAGCTACCACAGCTGTTCAACATAGGAAGTTTTTGTGTGTTCCTTGTTCTTCTTATCGTAGTGGATGGTGTTTCTGGCTTGTTTCTGACTTTACTGCACCATTAATCTGAAAAAAAGATTCAAGCTCAAAAATCCAAGTACAAATGCAAAATGCTATATATTTCTTTTGCAAAATATTATCAGGGACTCTATCATGCAGATCATATTTACTTCATATTTTTGCATAAAATAAAAATCCTAAATTTCCAAATGTTATAATTTGTGAATGCCTGTGTTTAATCTCAAACATGTATTTCTAATAATACTCACCTTAAAATAATTACAATTCTAAATAAATAAAAATCACAATTCTATTGCATATTAATAATTTTAATATAAGAATGACTTTGCAAGGAAATAACATTAGAAAGTGTCATTGCTTATTTTTACAACTACTTTTAATTAAAAGTTTAGTTTAATGAAACAAACAGATCTTCATACTCATCTATCTATTTATCTGTATCAATCAATCAATCAGAAAGATAAATTTTCAGTACCAGGATTTTAGGACTTTCTTTCTGCTGCTTGGCTTACTTGTCCCCGGCTGATTGTCTACCACTTTAGCAAAACCACTAGTCCAGCTTTTTTTCTGGTTTACTGGAGATGTAGTCACAGACTTTTCTTTTGCAGGTCGTGGGCTTGAACTTTGGGCCAGGCACTGTCCCTGAGCTCTTCAGCTCAAGGCTGCCACTCTACCCCTTGAGCCACAGCACCACTTCCAGTTTTTTGGTGGTTAATGGAAGATAAGAGTCTTTAGTTTCCAGGCTGGCTTTGAACCTCAATCCTCAGATCTCAGGCTCCTGAGTAGCTAGGATTAACAGGCATGAGCCAGCGCACCTGGTGATTCTGCAGGTCTTAGCTTCCTGAGAAGCTAGGCTCGAGACAGCAGCACTGTTGTGATATGTTCTTCATTTTTTTTTTTTCTGATTGAATGCTCTGAGAAAGACAGGTCTTTCAGAGATATATAGTTGCTTTTGTAGTAATACTTACAAACACGCAAAGGTCTTCTGCATTGATATTGCACCCAACCTTGGCGAGTAGGAACTCAAGATTTTAGTTGTTTCTTAAACATTTCATATTCTGTTACATTAAAATCCATTCACCTCTCTTCTCCATAGAATGGATAGTTAAAACTCATTTGAGGTGTTATGATACTGCATGTTTGGTCATGTGGGAGGTATTAATTAACTTAATTATACAAAGCTTCCACACATTGACACATTTCCTTATACATTATCAAAAAAAAATCACATTTCTTAAGATCACCACTGTGTCAGAGGAAGCCATCAAATTCAAGATGCTGATGTTTTCCAAAGCTCTAGTGTTCTGTTAGAGGTCCAGAATTTTTATCATAAGAAAGAAATATTCTTGATTATTTTCCAAGAAGAAATGAGTTCAGACCGTTTTTGGAACAAAATGTGCTAAAGATCCAGTTCCAATGAATTATTATGTCACAACCACACAACACCATTCCTCAGTATGTCATTTGTTCACAGTGTGTAGCAGATGCGTCTTAGGCACACATCCTTTGTGATGACCAGAATGTCAAAATAACAGCTATTCATGGATTCAGATTTCATAAAAGAACTTCTTGATACACTAGGAGAGGCACTGATTAAATGAAATTGCTCTGTAGGTGTATGGGTTTGGCAATCAGGAAATCACTGACTACTGCCATAATTTGCTGCTACTCTGTCCTAAGTGACTTACATGTCTGCCCATCTTTGTTTCTTAATATTAAATGCAAATATCTACAGAGTGAAAGGATGGATATAGTTTTAATCTTGGGGCATGTCTGAGAGGGACCTGCATAGGTCTTAACGGAGGCATACATCACATTTGTGAGTTGCCTTTGCAGACAGACAAGAACATTTAGGGATGTTTCAGTCCTTAGAGGTTGGGCAGATCCAGGAAAGTTAACAAAGGGACCCCAATTGATGTGAAAAAGAGAACCGAAACGAAGGAAGAATGATTGCCAGCCAGAGTGCATCAACAATAGTACAAAGTTAGCCTTATTTGTGTGCCAGTGGCACACATCCATAATCCTAACTACTCAGGAGGCCAAGATCTGAGGATTATGGCTTGAAGCCAACCCTGGAAGACAAATTTGAAAACCCTTCATTTCCAATTACCTTATTAAATGCTGGAAATGGTGGTGAAACTCAAGTAGTAGAGTGCCATGACTGACTGAAAAAGCTAAACAAGAGTACAGGATCTGAGTTTAAGCCTCAATACCAGCATCAAAAAAATTTAAAAAAACATAAAAATGAAAAGGATCTTAGGAGAAGAATACAAAGGCAGAATGCCTATGTGCATCTGATCGTACAAAATATCTGTCAAAATGAACTCTAGGAAATGGAAACAGAGTTTTTTTTTTCCCTTGTGGTTTTTGTTTTCTTTCCTTTTTGTCCTTTGTTCATATTCTGTCTTCAGGAAGCTAAGCAGGGCACAGAAATAGAGAGACAAAAGATGAACAAATGTAGCAGTAGTACACACTGAGAATGAACTCTACAACTTGTTGGTGGGATGAAAGGGAAAAGCTTGGAGAAAGCAAAGGAATGAGTGACACTGTCCAAAAATGAATGTAATTTTTACCTGACTTATTGTAACTGTAACCCTTCTGTACATTACCTTTACAATAACAATAAACATTTAAAATAATAGCAAAATTAAAATAATGAAAAGGGAAAAAAGCCACATGATAAGTGAGAACACTTACGTGAGAATATCATCATATGTTTTCTGGAATCTGATGCTTTGACTTCTGGAACCTTGCTGAATCTGAAGGATCTATTGACCCTGGGGTCAAGCCAGTAGTTCCCAGAGAAAGAGAGATATACCACACTCATGAGTATACTTTTCAAAAGCAAACTAATCACTCCAACTGTCACACTCTAGGACATTGTCCTCTTGATCTAACTGAGACTCTAGATGACTAGAGATATCCTTTAGATGTAAACTCACCTTAAATGATTCAAAGTAGCCAGTTCACAGGGGAATCTTTCCCTGCTTATTCCTTACCGTGGAGACCACATACAGGCCCTCACCCACAATTTCTCCTCTCCCTCTGCCTCCTGACCAACCCTAGTAGCCCTCTGTGACTTGGTGTGTCCCCTTCCTAGGACCTGTATCAAGGGAATTCTGAATAAAGACAAATACATTATAGGGAGATGTCAGGTGTTTGGCAGCCTTCATAACACAATAGCAGAGCTACTATAGGGAGTCATGTAGAGTCAGGCATGTCATTATAGGTTGAGATTAAGAGGGAAGCCGTCACAATATGTCTTTCTTCAACCAGGCCAAGTATTTATTTATTTATAATAAATGATATGATGAATGCCTCTTGGAACTTAGAGGTGGACATGAAACTCTGTGTAGATTTTTATGATCTTAGGAATTAAACATAATTATTAAGGATATTAACTTAGAGCTCATAATTGGTTTCTAAAAATTGTTCATTATTTTTATACAAATAGAATATTCTATATTCTAGTAAAAGAGGAAGAGTTTTTTAAAATTCTTTTGAAAACTTTAGTATTTTGAAAGCACAGAAAAATCTTCACACTGATTTTGCCTTAAAAAAAAAACATTTCAAAACTATTTTATTTCTCTCTCTCTCTTTTTTTTTTTTGTTCAGTGTGGGACTTGAACTCTGGGATTGTCCCTGAGCTCTTCAGCTCAAGGCTGCCACCCTATCCCTTGAGCCACAGCACCACTTCAATTTTCTGGTGGTTTATGGGAGATAAGAGTCTCACAGACTTTAAGTGCCCAGGCTGGCATTGAACCTCGACTCTCAAATCTCAGCCCCCTGAGTAGCTAGGATTACAGTTATTCCTCTTTTCATACTATAATATGTTTTTTCAGAAATATTTTAGAATTTCCAAAAGGACTTCAAGTTTTACCTAAATGCCAAGTACTATCTGGAAACCCAAAGATTATACCTGATTTTTTTCTTAGGTCTTCTGTAACATTTTAAGTTTTTTTGGCTAGTCCAGGACCTTGAACTGAAGGTGTAAGCATTGTCTTTGGACGTTCTCAAAGCTAGACCTCTACCACTTAAGCCACAGCTCCACGTCTGGGCTTTTTTGTATGTATGTGATACTGAGGAATTGAACCCAGGGCTTTGTGCATGCTAGGCAAGCATTCTACCACAAGGCCAAACTCTTGGTTCCTCTTTTGTAACTTTTTAAAGTCTTTTGTAATTTCCCCACATTTTAATTTGTCTTGCTCAAGCAGTTTGGAGTTTGGAACAAATGGAGAGGGGGAGAAAAAGAAACCCAACAACAACCCATGACTCACAGTGAATTCACCGAGGAAAGCCAACACCTCACATGGTCTCCATTTCCTCCCCAGGACTTTCATCCTTTGCTCCTGGCCAGCACTGTTTGCCAGCCAATCCTGCTTTGGGAATTAATATGTGAACATCAGGAAAGGAAAGATTCCATCTTGTCAGATCTAGAAGCAGAGCAGCTTCTTTCTCAAGCCAGGCTTCCTATCGTGAAACAAGATTTGCGCAGCTCTGGTGGGAGCGCTTCCCAGATCTGTACTGGGTCAGATCTTATTTCCTACTCAGAATGCAAACAGGACCCTTGTCCTCTTTCTTTTTCTGTTTTCAGTGAACTTAGTTCTCAAGCTGGATTAAGATCTTTGGTTACATTAAATCTCCAGTTGGCAGAGGCCCAGATGTAATTTTCAAAGAGCACATTATCATGGAAAAATATTTTTTTAAAAA
Organism: Megascapheus bottae; assembly: GCF_031878675.1. Classification (NCBI taxonomy): domain Eukaryota; kingdom Metazoa; phylum Chordata; class Mammalia; order Rodentia; family Geomyidae; genus Megascapheus; species Megascapheus bottae. The sequence goes on along the minus strand of NC_143517.1, from coordinate 8,576,374 downwards.
TGGTTGTAATGGTGCCTAAAACAGCTTTTGAAGGAGGTGGCCTGGGAGGGGGGAGAAGAAAGTGAAGGGGAGGAGGAGGCAAAAAGCTTCATTGAATACACTCCTTATTCTCTGGAGAAGGGCTAATACATTCTGCGATGTGTCAAACAGTTGTTTTGGACCTCAAGCCAAATACATCCTGGAAGCCTCAGCAGATTACATATTTCAAGAAAAGGAAACATTTAAAGTTGTAAGTTCTTTCAGATGACAAAATGATTCTGCCACTGTCAGACAGAGTTTTTCCAGTGCCGATGGGTGCCCTGGGCCCTAGACTGCTGAGACCAATGGCATGGCAGTGGCCTGTGTTTAGTTCATCTAGGAATAGCTCGTTTCTGGGCATGCCAGTGGCCAGAGCCTGATGTCTCTGGACATGGTAGAAAGACATTGACTATGAAAGTTAAATGCAGGATTCCAGCTTTTTGTACCCCTCTACCTCATACTAGCTACGTGGCATTGGCAAATGAACCTGTTGTAAAGGATTAGTGGATTGTAATCAGTACATTGCTTTGAGAGTAAAAGGAGACAAAATAGAGAGCAGTAGTTGTGAAATATGTTTTCTCCTCTCTGATCCTTGCTTACTCTTGCTGGATGGAAAGGCTATTAAGCTGCCTTAGTAGAGATAGAAATTAAATTCTCGTAAGAAGGAAATAATTCTCTGAGGAGATGAGACAAGGAATTAAGATGGATTACTAGAATGAAGCAGAGGCTGGGAAAATTCAGCCTGTGGGCCGAAGAAACACTAGGACAGACATACATGCTTCTCTCTGGCTTCCCATGACTGGCTGCCAGTATTGATAATTCAGTATGAACTATGAATGATATTATAAATATCCAGATGGCTTTTAGCAGATAAACCTGCCCCTGATATGAATCCTCAGCAAATCCAAATTCACATCCTTCCAGCAGGTTCCACACACACAGAAGTCTCCTATACTAACTGTACAGAAAAGTCTTGTGAAGAACTGTAGTTAGTATGATTGAGGTGAAAGTCTGGTCTGTTAAGGAAAGAAGGAAGGTTTGTGGGGAAAACCACAACAGTACCCAATATATAAGACTTTCTTTACCAGTGAGAATGAGGTGAGGGATTTCTAAATGTTGCCACTTAGTTTTTGCTGGTGTTTGGAGCTAGAACTTTCCCCAAAGCCCATGTGTTAAAGGATTGGTACCCAGTCTGCAGCACTATTGGGAGGTGGTAAGTTAGGTCATGGGGGGTATCCCCAAATGGAATTGTACACTCAGATCTGCAGCTCCTCTTTCTTCACTTTTGCTATATGAATTCACCATCTTGCTCTGCCATATGACCCTGCCATGATGTTATATCTCTCTAGAGAACCAAAACCATCCAGTCATCTGACCACAAAACCTCTGCAATTTCGATGGGTTTGCTTAGGTTTTTGTTATAGTAAGAGAAGGCTGCTTAGCGTAGTGCCTATCTTTGAGAGTCAGGTGAGGGATTCCCACTCATTATTCAGGGCTGTTTTGTGAGAACCTTTTGATCATCACTCTTAGGTTTCTTACATCATTTTCCTCATTTGAGGCCTAGGTCAACTACATCCCTGCACTTCAGCCACGGGTCACCTCCTCCATTGCATCGATCATATAGGACCCTTACTAGTATCTTGGTTTCCTTTGCTTGGTTTTGAAGGACATCCTTTATCTCTAAGATTAGACTGCACTCTTGTGCTCAGGCTCAGTATTTACATCTCAACCAAATGATTTCCCTGGTTCTTCTTCTGTGATTTCCATGAAGCAAGACAAAAGCCATCACTCATGTCACATCAGTAGCATGCCATGCTCAGGGAGGACCTGTCTGTAAGGAGATGTGAAGGCAGAACTTAGCAGGGAAAGGAGAATGCTACAGGTTTGAATGGAATGAATACTAAGGGCTAGATGTCCAGGTCCAAGTCTATTATCATTTATCTCTAGTGTTGGCATGAGTTGGCCCCATCCTCACAAAAGCAGAATGCAAGGCTAGAGGCCTCTAGCACAGTCAGCACACACCAGCTCCAGGCTCCATTGTATCTGAGCTGAAATGCCCCTGTGTTGCTAGTGAGCTAGCAACCCATGAGAAGCAAGACTTGAGGCAATTATATGTCTTTGTGTGATTCCTCCAGGATACCCATGGGCTCCTGCCAGGTGGCACTGGCTTAGGCCAGGTCACCCAAAGGACTTTAGACTCTGTCCAGGTTTCAAAAGCTCTGAGAAAGACTTGTCAGCTAGAAGGTGTGGTTTTCATTTCCAGCATTTTCCAACTTCAGTGTTTTGCACTTATATGAGAGTGTCCCCTCCTTGCCATGCCACTTCTGTTTTTATTAATTTTAAGTTGGTGTGAAAGCAATAGGCCTTTGGTGGAAATGGTAATTACAGTTTTTAATTTGGATCTTTTCCCAGGCTGGTCCTGTGTGGTCTGCTCTTTTCTCTTGAGGGCGGGAAGTAGAAGAGTCTCAGTTCCATGGCAAGCCCAGGAGCAGGGAAAGAACCCACCAGTACTCTGCAAAGGATTACATTGCTAAATCAGATGCTCATTGTTAGAGGCACTTTTGACATAATTTGATATTTTCAATTAAAAAATATATTTATTGGAACAAAACCCCACTGTAAATGTATACCATTTTCTGATGAATAGAATATTCACCAGAAGCTTTTATTTATTCCTTTATGTAAATACTTTTTACTTTTGGAATTTCTGAGGTTTGAATTCAGAGCTTTGCCTACCCTAGTCATACTGCCAGCCCTGTTTTGTTTTACTTATTTATTTTTTTGAATAAGGTCATATGTTTATGTCTGGGCTATCTGAATCTGCCTCTTTCACTTTCCACATAGCTAGGATGACAGACGGAAGCCTAATTTTTATTGATTGAGATGGGTGTCTCTCAAATTTTATTTTTCCTGGGCTGGCTATGAACCACTTTGTCTCCTGTGTAGCTAATGTTGCAGGCATGAACTATTATTTTAATTATATTATTATATTATTTTTATTTTATGCTCCTAGATAGTATTATTTTGTAACTATTGTCACTATCATTTCATAAGAGACAATCTGAAAATATATGACTGTCTTTGTGGCTTCTTACACAATGTAACCTTAATGCACTCTATTTTGGGGAGATGTTTGGTCAAGGGACTTGAACTGTGGGCCTAGGTTGTCCCTGAACTCTTCAGCTTAAGACTACTGCCCCACCTCTTGAACCACAGCACCACTTTCAGCTTTCTGGTGCTTAATTGGAGATAAGAGTCTCATGTGCCTGGGCTGGCTTTGAACCTCGATCTCTAGATTACAGGTGTGAGCTAGGATTACAGGTGTGAGCAACCATGCCTGGCTGCTCTATTTTTTTTTGGGGGGGGGCAGTCCTGGGGCTTGACCTCAGAGCCTGGGCACTGTCCTTGGGTACTTTTTGCTCAAGGCTAGCACTCTGACACGTGAGCCACAGCACCACTTCTAGCTTTTTCTATGTATGTGGTTGCAGGGAATCAACTCCAGGGCTTCATGCATGCTAGGGTGAACACTCTACAAATAGGACACACTCCTGGCAATGCTCTCCTTTTTTAATTTTATTTTTAATACGCTCTGTTTTAGACATGCAGAGTCTTTCACTCAATGAAAAACACTATACATTTTTCTCAGCAGCCCACGGAACATACTCCAAAATAGATCATATAATAGTTCATGCAAAGAACTGAAGCAGACACAAGAGGAATGATATAATGCCCTGCATTCTATCAGATTACAGTGGAATCAGACTAGTTCTAAACAACATAGTAAAGGATAAAATATATTCAAACCCTTGGAAACTGAATAACACACTTCTGAATAACTCCTGGATTACAGAACAAATCAAAGAAGCAATTCAAAACTTTCTTGAAAGTAAGGAAAAATCAAGATACATCACAAAGGAACTTATGGGACACAGCAAAGGCAGTTCTAAGGGACAAATTTATTGCACTAGGAGCCCATATTAAAAAGACAGAAGAAGAGCATGTACATAACCTAAAGAAGCAATTGAAGCACCTAGAGGAGCAAGAAAAAGATAATTCTAAAACAACCAGAAGGACAGAAATAACAAAAATAAAATCAGAAATATCAGAGTTTGAAATAAGATCTTCTATACATAAAATTACAGTATTTCACCTTGTTATCTTATATATTGGATATACGCATATTTGGTTATTTGAAATTGGATAGGGAAGGGGGGAAACAAGATGAGAGGTGGGGGTGGGGGGAGGGAAATGGGGACCAAGGCATGAGAAAGGGTATCAATGTATGTGAAGTAATGCATCCTCTATCTGATGAATTTAATGTAACCCTTCTATTAATTACAATAAAAATATGTGGGGAAAAAAGGAAGTTGGCTCTTTGAATAAGTCAACAAAGTCTACACACTCCTGGCAAGATTAATCAAAAAAGGAGAGGAAGGGAGACTCAAATAAACAAGATTAGACATCCTACAGGAATAATCATGACTTATATTCAAGAAATTCATTCTATTATGAATAAGTACTTCCAGGGCCTATAACAAAGAAACAAAAAAAATTTGTAGAAGTGGATGATTTCTTTTTTTTTTGTGCCAGTCCTGGGCTTGAGCTCAGGGCTTGAGCACTGTCCTCGGACTTTCTCAAGGCTAGAGCTCTATCACCTGAGCCTCAGCACCACTTCCAGCTTTTTTTCTATGTGTATGGTACCGAGGAATCGAACCTGGGTCTTCGTGAATGCTAGGCAAGCACTCTACCAAACTCCTGGCCAATTTCTTGAATAAATATAAGCTACCCACATTGAACCAAGAAGAGATAAGCAAACTGAACAAACCAATTTCATACATTGAGATAACAGAAGCTATTAGAGACATGCCAATCAAAAAGAGCCCAGGTCCAGATGGTTTCACTATGGAATTCTACAAGACTTTTAAAGATGAAGTAGCACCTATACTCTTGAAACTCTTCGGAGAAATTGAAGCAGAAGGAATCATACCAAACTCATTTTATGAATCTAATGTCACACTCATCCCCAAACCAGGGAAAGACCCAACAAAAAGAGAACTACAGATCTATCACTCTATTGAACACAGATTCAAAGCTCCTCAATAAAATACTAGCCATCAGAATCCACAAACAAAATCTAAAATTATACACTATGATCAAGTAGCCTTCATCCCACAGATGCAAGGCTGGTTTAACATTCCCAAATCAATTCATGTAATACATCATATCAATAGAGCTGTGGTTAAGAATCATATGATAATTTCTTGGGACACCAAGAAGGCATTTGACAAAATACATATCCATTCATGTTGAAAGCACTAGAAAAAATAGGAATATGAGGTACATACCTTAAAATAAAGCCTTATATGACAAACCTACAGCCAGCATCATACTAATTAGAGAAAGACCAGAACCATTTACCTTAAAATCAGGAACAAGACAGATGCCCACTCTCTCCATTTCTCTTTTATAGTGCTGGATCCCTTAGCCAGAGCAATAAGGCAAGAGAAGGACATGAAAGGGATCCACACAGGGAAAGAAGAAATTAAACTATTCCCATTTGCAGATGACATGATGCTATGCCTGAACGACCCAATAAACTCCATGCCAAACTTCCAGAATTAATAAACTACTTTAGCAAAGTGGCAGGATACAAAATCAACCTTTAAAAGTCAGTAGCTTTTCTGTATGGCAACAATACACAAACAGAAGGAGAAATCAAGATACTGATCCCATTTGCAATAGCCACCAAAAGAATAAAATATTTAGGAATCAACTTAACCAAAGATGTAAAGGAATTATTTAGTAAAAATTATAAAAGCCCCCCAAAAAAAGAAATTAAAGAGGATACCAGGAAATGGAAAGACATCCCATGCTCATGATAAGGAGAACCAATATAGTGAAAATGGCCGTACTACCAAAATTGATATAAAATTTCAATGCAATCCCCATCAAAATTTCAAAGACACTTTTTTCATATATTTTTATTGTAATTAATAGAAGGGTTACATGATATTCGCCAGATAGAAGGTGCATTAATTCACATACATTGATACCCTTTCACATGTCTTGGTCCCCATTTCACTCCTCCCCATCCCCACCCCTCATCTTGTTTTCTCCCCTTCCCTATCCAATTTCAAATAACCAAATACAAATATATCTGATATATCAGGTAACAAAGTGAGATACTGTAACAATATGAGATAACCAAGGGACAGCAAAAGAGATGAGAGATAACATAGTACCTTAAGGACAACAATCATTCATTATATGGCTTATGTTTCTATATCCTAGAGATCCTTTCATTCCGCGTCCTACTATATGGCCTTTTGTATCAAGGTTTTGCTCTATTGCAAATCTCTGCTAGGAGAGCCCAAGGTTTCTACTGATTATGACAAATGAGGGAAACCATTGAGCCTAAGTTCCTTTGAGTCTGGCTTACTTCACTTAATATGATTTTTTCTAAGTCTTTCCATTTCCTAACAAATGGGGCGATGTCATTCTTTCTGACAGCAGCATAGAATTCCATTGTGTACAAAATCACATCTTGTTGATCCACTCATCAACTGAGGGACATCTAGGTTGGTTCCATATCTTTGCTATGGTGAATAATGCTGCAATGAATATTGTTGTGCTGGTGGATTTAGTATGTCTTTGTTTCTGGATGATTGGGTAAATGCCAAGTAGTGCAATTGCTGGGTCATAGGGGAGCTCTATGTTTAGTCTTTTGAGGATCTGCCATACTGCTTTCCATAGTGGTTGAACGAGTTTGCACTCCCACCAACAGTGTAGTAGTGATCCCTCCTGGCCACATCCCCTCCAGCATCTGTTCTTATTAGTTTTCTTGATCCTGGCCATTCTAACTGGAGTGAAGTGGAATCTTGGAGTTGTTTTGATTTGCATTTCTTTTATGGCCAGAGATGTCGAGCATTTCTTCATGTGTCTATAGGCCATTTTTGTTTCTTCTTCAGAGAAGACTCTCTTTAAGTCTTTGGCCCATCTTTTAATGGGATGGTTGTTACTTTGGAGATTAGTTTTGGAGTGATTCAATTTTTTGAGCTGTTGATATATTTTAGATATTAGGCCTTTGTCTGTTGTATGGTTGGTGAAGATCTTCTCCCACTCTGTAGGCTTCCTAACTAATTTACTAGCTATGTCCTTTGCCATACAGAAGCTCTGCAGTTTAATGCAGTCCCACTTATCCAGCCTTTCTCTGATTTGTTGTGATTCTTGGTCCTTATTTAGAAAGTTTCAACCTGTGCCAAGGAGGCCTAGTGTATCTCCTATTCCTTCTTGTAAAGTTTTCAGTGTGTCAGCTTTTACCTCGAGGTCTTTGATCCATTTGGAGTTAATTCTAATGCAGAGTGACAAAGAAGGATCCAGCTTTAGTTTTCTGCAGGTGCTTAACCAGTTCTGCCAGCACCACTTGTTGAATAGGCTCTCTTTCTTCCATTCTATTTTTTTGGCTCCCTTGTCAAAGATTAGGTGGCCATAGGTCTGTGGTTTAACATCTGGGTCTTCAGTTCTATTCCATTGGTCTTCAGGCCTGTTCTTGTGCCAGTACCAAGCTGTTTTGAGGATTATAGCTCTGTAATAGAGTCTACAGTTTGGTATTGAAATTCCTCCTGTGCTGTTCTTTCTGCTAAGAAGTGTTTTTGCTATATGCGGTTCAAAGTCACTTTTTACTGAAATAGAAGGTGTAGTCCAAATTTTCACATAGAGCAACAAAAAACCTAGAATAGCCAAAGCAGTTCTAGGTAAAATGAGCAATAGAGGTAGTATTACAATACCAGACTTCAAACTATTATAGAGCCATAATAACAAAAACAGCTTGGTATTGGCACAAAAATAGACCAGAAGATCAAAGGAATAGAAGATCCAGAAATAACACCACAGACTTATAGTCAACTTATATTTGACAAAAGAGCCAGAGATATACAGTGGAACAAACACAGCCTGTTCAATTATTGGTACCGGCAAAACTGGGCAGCCACATTCAGAAAACTAAAAATTGATCCCAGCCTATTGCTATGCATAAGCATTAACTCAAGATGGATCAAAGACTTCAATATTAGACCTGAAACCTTGAAACTGTTACATGATAGAATAAAAAAAACACTGGAACTAATAGGCATAGGCAAAAACTTCCTGAACAGAGTTCAGACTCGACAAATTGGGCTACCTAAAAATAAAAGATTTCTGCACAGACAAACACATAGTTACTAAAGTAGAAAGACAGACACCCAGCTGGGAAAAGATATTTACCAATAATACATCAGACAAATGCTTAATATCCAGTATCTACAGGGAACTCAAGAAACTAATCCCCCCCCCACAAACCCAACAAACCAATCACTAAATGGGCAAGGGAACTGAAGAGGATTTATCAAAAGAAGAGTTTAAAATAGAAAAAAATGAGAAAATGCTCATCATCCCTGGTCATAAAGAAAATGCAAGTAATAACAACCCTAAGACACCACCTTACCCCAATTAGAATGGCCAAGATTCTGAACTCAGACAATGACAGATGCTGGTGGGTTTGTGGAGAAAGAGGAACCCTACTGCACTGCTGGTGGGAATGTAAACTAGTTCAGCCACCCTGGAAGGCAGTTTGGAGGTTTCTTAAAAAACTATAAATAGACCTTCCGTAAGATCCCGCCATACCACTCCTGGGCTTCTACCCTGAGCATCATAGCCCAGGATATGATAAGGACACCTGCACAGCCATGTTCTTCTCTGCACTATTCACAATAGCCAAGCAATGGAAACAACTCAGATGCCCCACTACAGATGAATGGATACAAAAAGTGATATATGTGTGTATATATATATATATATATATATATATACACAATGGAATTCTACATATCCACCAGACAAGATAAAACAATGGCATTCACTGGGAAATGGATGAAACTAGAGTGAATCATGTTGAGCAAGATAAGTCAAGAGCAAAGGAACAAAAGGCGCATGGTCGCCTTGAGTGTGGATATTAGATCCAAACAGTACAAGAGCGATGACTCAACATTTAGGTACCCAAGTTTATGGACATGATCTTGCTGATATAAACATAACTACATAGATATAAATTTCTATGATGGAATATATACTCTATAGACATACGTTTTATTATATAGATTACTATGTGTCTATGACATACAAAGCCTCAGCTTAATTTTAATTATGTTCTAAAATCTATGTGCCAGTGATTGCATATAGAGATTCCCTTCTTGAATACTTCTTTGTTTAATATGACATTTGAAATATGATGTAAAAATCAGTGTTAATGAAATCTTTAAAAAATATGTTTTGCTTTTTTTTATAGCTAGATGCTACTCATTGAGTTTGGAAATTAAGAAGACAAGCAAAAGAAATTCCTCTTACCATACAAATTATCTATTGCCTCTTTCATTTTAGTTTTTTTTTGTGTGAGGGGTCCTCCTTATAATTGATGTTCGATTATTTAAAATAAAAATACAAAGCTTTCAATAGTACTTACTTTCAACCTGCAGTAATGATGGTTAACTCAGTTTATTCAAAGTGAAATATCAAATTCCACCACACAGGGGAAGCATTGCTCTTCCTTTGTTTCACTAGAAAAGCCATGTTTGGAATTTTTGGTTGAAATTCAAAAGCTAAGTTAAGCCAGGTGCCAGTGGCTCACTCTTATAATCTTAGCTACTCAGGAAGCTAAGATCTAAGAATCAGTTTGAAGCCAGCCTGGGCAGGAAATTCTGTTAGATTCTTATCTCCAATTAACCATCATAAACCCAGAAGTAGAGGTATGGCTCAAGTGGCAGAGTGTTGGCCTTGAGCAAAATAAAAGTCCAGATATAGCACCCAGGCCCTGAGGCAGGCAAGACACAGCCTGTCTGCCTTGAATGTGTCTACACCTTTATGCCTAAGCAGGTGACAGTGCGAGGACTAAGGTCATATAACACAAGTGCCACATTGGTTAGGTATCAGGTTAGCCACCGTTTTCCACCAGATAGAGGCAGAATGCAGGAATAAGGGACAGACAAAGGAGAAGTTGTCTTGAGGAAAGAAAGCTGATCTGGATGGATGCTGTCTACAGCTAGAGAGATGTCCTCGCAGAATTATTAAAAGAAAAATCATCTACAGGGTCCTTTGGAAGGCATTTAGATATTATTATTTGAGCCAATATCTTAAATGCTAGCTATTCTAGAAGGTAGTAGAGTTTGTATTTGTGTGTGTGTGTGTGTGTGTGTGTGTGTGTGTGTGTGTGTGTGTGTGCCAGTACTGGGTTGAATTTAGGGCCTGAGCATATATCGTTCCTTAACATTTTTTTTGCCAGTCCTGAAACTGAACACAGGGCCTGAGCACTGTCCTTGGGCTTTCTCAAGGCTAGAGCTCTACCACTTGAGCCTCAGAACCACTTCTGGCCTTTTTTTTCTATGTATGTGGTACCAAGGAATTGAAACTGGGTCTTTGTGCATGCGGGGCAAGCACTCTACCACTAGGCCAAACGCCTGGCCCCAGCTTCCTTAACTTTTTGACTCAAGACTGATGCTCTACTATTTGAGCCACTTCTCTGCTTCTAGCATTATATGGTGATTAATTGGAGACAATAATCTCACAGAATTTCTTGCCTGAACTGGATTTAAATTATAATCCTCAGAACTTAGCCTCCCGAGTAGTTAGGGTTACATATGTGATCCACTGGCACAAGCTCAGAAATTTAAACTTTTTGCTCCATGCTGTGAGGTTAGCTGGCAAGGAGGGCCGCTTAGAACATACTTCTGGTTTGTCTCCATGAAAACAAAGATAATTCACTTCTCTGCGCTCTGCAATTGAAACCTGGCCACAGGGAGATGACTTAGAATTCCACAGGACACATATAACACCAACAGCTCCCACATCTGGTCTTCCTGGAGTGGCCTCAAGACTCACCATATTGGCTAAATTCTGAAGGAAGAAAGGAAGTTTTGCTGTATCCCATCCAGTTCAATGAACAGGATGAACATGAAAGAGGGCTTTGTAGAACAGAACTCTGAACTTGAACATCAGGACTAATGCTCTACCTGGCTGGGCGAAAGTACTGTACTACCAACATGGAGATACAAGAGTAACAGGGTCATCTTGCAGGCCCAGAATTACAAAGGGATGAAAATATAGACAAGTTAATAGAAACATTCACGGAAAGACAGAGTTCTGAAGTGAGACAACAGAGATATTCAAGAGAAGTGCTGGTGGCTGGCAGTTCAATTAATTTCTACATTACAATATGTTTTTTTTTTCAGCCAATCAAACCTTACTTCCAAAGGTGCCTGTGCATCTGCCCACTGACATCCTCATCAGTTCCTTCTTTACCTTTACCAGTGTGGTAAGAAGCTGTGCCGGCTCCTCCCCTTTCCCTCTTCTCAGGTTCACAGTGACTACAGGTAACTGCCAGCATACCGTTGCCACTTTCAAGAAATGCCCTGATTCTCTTTGTCCCTCTGTTCCCACTGTTAACACCTCAGGCTAAGTATTTATGATCTTCACTCTGTGAGCATCTACTCTAGCTGCCCCCAACCCTGTCAGATCTCCATCCAGAAAGGCAGGCACTCTGGGACTATCATCTCACACACAGCCCTCACAAGCTCATGGCTCTTCCCTTTTCAGTGCTTCATGGTGGCCTAAAGTGATCAACTTGGCTCTGTTTGCCTGAAATTGAAAGGCACTTGTGTTCCCTTATTGCTTTGATCCTGGTACAGTGTCTTGATGATTCAACTCCAACCTACTTCTCCAACTGTATCCCTCTCTCTTTTTTATTTCCTCATTAGGACACTACTGTGATAAGCCGCTAGAAAGATGAGTGCTTTTTGTCCTCATGCCTTTGCCTTGGAACTTTCCTTCAAATGATTTCATTTTCCCAGTAATCCACATGCTGACACCTTTGTCACATGTGACTTTTGTCAGATGCTGCTTCATGGGACTTTTGACCTAACTTACTACCAAATTGATAATGTTATCTCTGGGTTTTTTGGGGGGAGGAAGGGAGTAGTGGTGCTGAGACTCAAACCCAGGATCTTCACCATGCTATGTAAGAGTTCCTACTACTGAGCCACACATCAAGTTATGATCTATTATCTGTTTTATGGATTTTTCTACTGGAGAATACATTTAATGAGATGAAATCCCTTTCAGTTTTGTTCACAACTGTGCCTAGAAAAGTGCCCATGGTATCATTATTCAATGAATGCTTTGGGAATGAACTTGGACAACAATGGCAGCTAGGATATCTGTTTATTTAGTCCCGATTAATTACCCCTCATTCTCAACTTCAATTTAATGGCTGCCTAATTCAAGTGTGTTGAATGACACCCCCCCTCAACTCCCTGCCCCTCCCCTTTCCTCTTCTCCTCTTCTCCCTTCTCTTCTCTTCTCCCTTCCCACGCCCCACCTGGGTGTGATTCATGTTCACCTCTTCCCCTGAGCATGTTTAATTAAGGCACATTGTTGACCACATAGGACATCTAGTAAACATGAACAGGCGTGGGGGGAGATCTGCACTCATCGTGTTGAAAGCAATCACTTTACTGACTTGCAGTGGGTTGGTGGAGAAAAAGCATCTTCATTCTTGCTCCATTTCAGCACTGACTTTTTGTGAGCCTCCAACACGGCACAGGAGCTGCTGTTATTATGTAACACTAGACCCAAATGCTTACTTTTTTTTCAACAACAAAAGCAATTTATGTCTGTGTGCTGCATTTAATTTTTTAAAATTGAATTTTATTGTCAGGGTGATGTACAGAGGGGTTACAGTTATATATGTAACGTAGTGAATACATTGTTACCCCCCTCCCATATTTTTCTCTCACTTTCTTTCCCACCCCCCACACCTCCTTCCAAATTGTAGAGCTCATTTCCAACATATTGTCTTGTGTGTATTTCTCTTACATTGGTTCACCTTCTGTCCTTTGCCTCACCATTTTATTGTTTCCCTTCCATTTCCTAATATACAATACACCAGCTACCAAAATCAGATACAGTGACAACAGGGAATAAACCAGGGTGGGGGGAGCGAGAACAAAAGAAAAAAGAAATAACTTCACATAGTTTTAACCATACCTGACTACATACTCCAGTCCTTCCAAGCCCTATCCTCTGAACCACTGCATTGGACTACTTTATGCAATGTATACAACCAATCTAAAATAGTCGAAAGTCATGGAAGTGGAGAGCAGAGAAAGATTGTAAGGAGATGAGAAAAAGGGCCAACTAGAAAAGCATTATTCAAATGTTGGAGTTGAATTTTTACTCAAGAAAAAAATTTCTAGTGTTTCCTACATTGCATAGTACGTCTTTTTTCAAAAAATTTATTTTGTTGTCAGGGTGATGTATGGAAATATTCGGTCTGCTACCTTACTGTAGTCAGTGTACCTACAAGCTACAGCACTCAAGTGGAACTCTTGATGAATGCTTTGACTTTCTCATCTGACTTCACTTACCCACATGTCTCCTGTAGAATTTTACAGATTCTCCAAGTTTGGGAACCATCGATGGGATGAAGAAAAATGTTTGGTTGGAAAATATTCAGAAATATCTTTTAATTATTTGACTGTCTAGTCAGTCCATTTTCACAGATGCAGATGGATACAAAGGGAGTTCCTATGTCAAGCAAATGCTGTAAGAAATGGATAACTTATGAGTATATTCAATGTTTTGGAACAAAATTTACATATAAAGTGGTTTGTAAACTGCCTTAAATAGTTTTGAGCCTTAAACATTTCCCTTGCTTACATTTTTAGACTGCTTTGCAAGCTGTTCCTTTGACAAACTACAAAGGTACACTTTGACCCTGTTAGTCAGAGTTAGTTCAAATTCTGATTCAGAAGAGTCTTAAAAAACAAACAGGGGCTTCTACCATTTTTAAGAGAAATAAAGTTAGATTTTTGTTTAGATAGTGTGCCTAACAAGACAGGACAACTCCTCTTTTACAGGAGAAAAGTTATTTTTCTCTTTAATCTCATCTCTTTTATAGTCTGATTACCTTCCTTTTTGCTCAGATGATATATTTCTCAAGGACAAGAGATAGGTGGGGAAAAATTCAAACATTCTAAGAGGCTCCAAGCACCCTGTGGCAAGCTACAGATAATAAGTGTTTGATTATGACATGTGAGAACAGCACAAACTTTCCACAAGCATTTTTGACAATTTTCCAACTTTTCTCAATTTTAGAAACTAGACATTTTTAGCCATGGTGTTTCCAATATTTGGGATGTCTTCCCTGTAGGAAACAAGAAGACAAACATAAAGTCTCAGAACCCTTCAAAGGGTGAAAACTCTTAATAAGGTTAAACCCTAAAAATTGCGACAGAAATATGGCATAATTGGTAAACACACACATGTATGTATGCAAATACAAGCTAAACCTTCTTGAAAAATCACCGTTTTTAGAGGGAAAAAGGTCTATCTGCAAAAGCTTTCCCCTAAAACAAATAAAAAGAGAGTAAATTGAAAAGGCACATGGATAGCATTCTATGTTTGTCTCCAGGGAGAGGTTTCCTCTCCATAATGACAATATGCTCCTAGAAAAAATTTGCCGGCCAAGTATCTCTCTTCAACTAAACTCACTCCAACTCCTGTGAGCTCTTATTTTTGGCTAAAGTGTGACCTTGCCATCTGTGACTGTCTCTGTAGAGTTCACTTCCAGCAAGGATTTTACTAAGTTTGTTGAAGCAAAATTCTTCACTTTGATACTGGTTCATTCTCAATACCTGACAAGGTTGGCATTTGAATGCATTAATGGCATGGCAGTATTAGTTTGCTTGAATATAACAAACAAGAAGAGCAGGGTATATTTAGAGGCTTAATATTTTATTTATCTTCTAGTCATATAATATACATATAGGAATTTATTTCAAGGAAATTAAGACTATTGTGTATATACAATAAAAACTGGGCCCATGCTTTAAGTGGCACAATTTTTTTTTGAAAAAAATCTTTTTTTAAAATTTATTTTTATGTCCTGGGCCTTGAATTCAGGGCCTGAGCACTGTCCTTGGGCTTTCTAAAGGCTAGTGCTCTACCACTTGAGCCACAGCACCACTTCCAGCTTTTCTATATATATGATACCGAGGAATCAAACCTGGGTCTTTGTGCATGCTGGCCAGGCACTCTACCACTAGGCCAAACTCCCGGCCCTACAGTGCTTTATTGTCAAGCCCAGTAACACCCCAAATTTTAATCAATGGGTGAGAAAAGAAGGAGAAGGAGAGGCTGACAGGGGTGTGTGAATTTTCTTACCTTTCTTCCTTCTTTTCTCCCTCCCTCCCTCACCCCCTCTCTCATTTTCTTTTTTTTCCAGTCCTGGAGCTTGAAATCAGGGCCTGAACACTGTCATTGGGCTTCTTCAAGGACAGTGAGCTACCACTTAACCACAGCACCATTTCAGGATTTTTCTGTGTACGTGGTAGCAAGAAATTGAACTCAGGGATACATACATGCTAGGCAAGCACCCTACCACTGGGCCACACATCTGGCCTATGCATGAATATTATAGAAATTATATATTATAGAAGAGGGAAAGGAGTTAGTGACAGGGGTGTGTATCTATAACAGTCACACATTTGTACGTATTCATAGATAAGCTAATAACTTTTTAAAAGAAATAGACCTGAGGCCTCTTTTCAGTATAATAGTAAAATACTGAAAATATTCTAGTCATAACATAATATTGAAATACATTATGGTCATGTTATAGAAGACTATTATTGCCACAGGAGAATGTATATGACACATAATCAAAAAAGACAAGTAAAACATTTTAGTATGAGCCATGCTTCAGTGACTCATCTCTCTAATCCCAGCTACTCAGGAGGCTGAGATCTGAAGATCTGAAAATCTGTCAGACTCTTATCTCTAATTAACCATCAAAAAATCAGAAGAAGCAGCCAGGCACAGGTGGCTAATGCCTATAATCTTAACTACTCAGGAGGCGGAGATCTGAGGATCATGGTTTGAAGCCAGCCTGGCACTAAACTCTGTAAGACTCTTTATCTCCAATTAACCACCAGAAAACCAGAAGTGGAGCTGTGACTCAAGTGTTAGAGCGGTAGACTTGAGCTAAAGAGTTCAAAGATAGTGCCCAGGCCCAGAATTTAAGCTCCAAGATTGACAAAACAAAACTACAAAATTGAAGAAGCTCAAGTGATAGAGCACAGAGCACTGAGAAAAAATGCTAACAGACAGCACGCAGTCCCTGAATTGAAGCTCTGGTATTGGCACACATAAACACACACACACACACACACACACACACATTTATGATTTAAATTCTACTGTGAAAAGAGAATAAATACATAATCTTGTACAAATGCTACACGGACACACATACGCACATGCAAAAGGGCAAACTAAACAATGACTCTCTTTACAACAAAATGTGAACATTGATTTCCCATTTATTATTAATATCATTAATAATGGTATTAATGACAAGTAATAGTTATTATAGTACATACTAATTATAAATATTTTCCACTTATTAGGATGCTATGTCCTTGTTTGACTTGCTTGTATTATACAAACTTTGCTTAACAAATGTGCTTTATTTTTCTCAAACATGAAAAACTTTAAGTTTATCAACAGCAGATATATAGAGATGACATTTTATTGGTGATTTCCAAATTCTCAGATGTTGTAATTATCCTTGCACATTATCTGTGCTTTCTCACACTGAAGCTCATTCCTTTTGTAATGTAACCTTTCCTCATATCAGAGGGATAATATAATTAGTTGCTTGTCTCATTAAAGCTAATTTAGTGATCAAGGCATTTCTTGAGCAAGGCAGATGTTTCTGATTAATTTATTCAATTTGATTAGATTAAAACTCTGAAATGGAAATCAGGCTGAAGTAAACTTGGTCTGAGTTTGTCATGCTAAAAAGTTGCAGAGCCTAAAGTTACCCTGCTATATAAGTAGATTTACTTGAATTGATTATTACTATTTGATTATTGCTTTCACTCTTTTTTAAAATACAAAATTGTCATCTTTTGGCATACAATACAGCTTGATGAAAGTTTCAATTACTTTGTATTTGTTTTCATTTTGCTCATTTTCTTTAAGTTCAACTTAGTCATTTCCTCATCCACATATGTAGAGTATTGGGTTAGAACCCAGGCACTGTGTAAAGGCAAAACAGGCCAGGTATGGTGGTGCAGGTCTGCATCCCAGCTTCTCAAACAATGGAAGTAAGAAGAACACGTCCCAAGACACAGGCTAAAGCATGAGAGGCTCTTCGGAAAATAACAAAGAACAGAGGGTGAAGCTGGAGGGAGGCGTAGAGCATTTGCCTAAAGAGCATGAGGCCTTTAGTTCAATACCAGTTTTATCACAAATAAATACATAAGTAAGTAAATAAATGAAAGATGGAGGAAAAGGAGTCAAGGAAGAAGTGAAAGAGAGAAAAGGGAAAAAAGTCACTAAGGAGGCTTAACCTAAGGAAATAACTTCATAAAGAAAACATCATTATTGATTCATTCAAATAAATATTAAAATTCTAAAATGTCTTCAGCATTCTCTGCAGTGCTGTGGGAAGAAGGTTAAAGGAGTCAGTGGCTTTCTTAAGGTCCCAGGACTGAGTGCCGAGTGAGGGGAAGGCAGAGAAGAAACAAGTAGGCAGACCACACCTGCAGTTAGTGAATGTTCTGAAGAAAATGCTATAGGCTCTGCTTCCCAGATGCATGTACGCAATGCCCACGATGGGTCTTGCTTTATTTTTAGGTTTGTAGCTCTCTTAAAGCATTCGTCTCATATTGGCATCCCTGTGCAATGTATTTTAATGTTTTTATTCTCTTCAAACAGTTGTATAAAGGAGTTTCAATTTAACATGTGCGTTTACGTGTATAATACATCTTGACCAGTGCCTCAATCTATCTCTTCCTCCTCTAGTTCCATTCGTATTCAGATGCTTGTTTATTTTAATTAATTTTTATTATAAAGGTGATCCTCAGAGGGGTTACAGTTACATAGGGCAGGTAATGAGTACATTTCTTTTTGAATAGTGTCACCTCTTTCCACATATTCTCCCAGCTTTTCTATCCCTGTCCCCCCCCAAAGGTAAATCCTTCATTTTCAACATAACGTCTAGTGAATCTTCTCAAACTTCTTAGTTCCATTTTCATAAATGGACATTCAATATTATTAATGTAGTCACCTATCCTTCCTCTCTCCCTGTCCTCCCTCTGTTTTACCCTCACCCCTTGAGGCAAGATGTGTTTCAATCTCCTGACATATTTTTGTAAACTATTAATGGTTTATTCACCATACTTTTAGTCAGTTTCATTGTGTCTGTTTGCATATAGGTGTGTGTGTGCGTGTGTGTGTGTGTGTGTGTGTGTGTGTGTGTGTGTGTGTGTGTGTATTTTAGGTCTAACTTCCATACATGAGGAAAAAACACCCATGCTCTTTAATTGTTCAAATGCTTTTTACAAAGGAAGGGGTCAGTGAAAGCCTATGTGCCCAGTACCCAAGCAAGCCTGGGCTTCTTTACAGTGAAGTTTGATCATCTTCTTAGAAGAGTGTTGAATCTGAGGAAGAATGAAGCCAATAACTTTCATGCAAAAAAGTTCAAATCAATACATTGAAGAAGAGAGACATTTGACCCCATAATTTCAGGGCTCTGGTATTCTCCGACAACAGAGAGCAGTAGAGCTAGGAGTAGAGTAGGAGCTAGGTTGTAAAACTTCAGAGCCAATGGTAGGGAAGAGTACAAGATCCCCCTGAAAATCACAGCTAAGGAGGAAGTATTCCATAAGGGAAGGAATTGAATCACCCATTAATTTTCTTTCAAATTTCCTGCATTTGCTTCCTCATCATGACTCACTCATTACCAAGCAAAAACTGTTTTAGAATTGAATAAATGATCACATTTTGTCCAAATGATATCACAAAGTTATTTGGGCCTGGCAATATCAACATTAATGTCCACTTGTATTCAGGAGCTAGTAAACTAAAGAAATGAATGCAAGCTGCTCACTCACTACACTTGTACATTTCCAATCTTGGAGTGTGTATTAACAAGACCTACTGTGACAACTATTATATCCTCTGATGTATTTACCTGAGCCATTGTCCTCTTGTATGTTTCCTCTGGTAACATATAAGCTATCATGAAGGAGCTCGGTTACTATAGTCAGTCTCATTGATTTTTGGGATCTTTTCATTATTACTTCAGAGCTGTAATTCATCTAGGCACACACGGGTAAATCTCCATCTCCTAATATTTTTGATCATTTCCTATTTTGTAACATATTAATGCAAACGTGCTCATAATTAAGGTCAGAGAGGCTGAAACGTGGCTAAGGCATATTATGTTTCCTTCTTTCTCAGCTTCCTCATTAAAAGAAATGAGTAATTGTAGTCCAATCTTCCAAATTCGTCTTAAGAATCAACTGAATGAATACCTCCAAATTCTTACAGCTTATATATGCTTGCCCAGTCGATGTTGGTGATATATATTATATATACTGAACTATAATATATTATAGATATCGTATGTGCACATATGTAGTACTTCTTTTTATGTTTATAAACGGTGACAAAATGGTTATGTGCAGACCTGGGGCATGATTATAGCAAAGAAAATTGGAATAAAGAAATGATTTCTCCCCCAAAATTCTTTCTTCTTCTTTCTCCTCTCATGCCTGGAGCACCATGTAGCTTTTGATTTTTTTTCTCATTATCCAGTCACCAGTGTTTCTTCTTAGATGACTGCCATACCCTCCTCACTGACTTTCATCTTCCCCTCATGCTTTCCCTGCTCCAATTTCCTTTCTGCATGCAGGTTTCAGAAACCAAAAGCAGAACTTATAAATTGGATCTAAAAGCATTCAACTGCTTTTTTCTTTACTTGGGGTAAAGACTGGGCACCTTTTGTTAGTCTGCCTCAGATGCTCTTACTCATCAGACTTGCCCTGAGCCTTTCTGCACTCAGGAAAGTAGTTGTCTGGTTCCTGGGCTCCCACTTTCCCACATTCCTTTAGGTCTCATCTACATCCACAATCTCACACCCAACTACATCTTACATACAACAGGTACGCAATCAGTTGGAAATGATGCATTTGCTATTTAGAAATATCTAATTTTTAAAAGTAGGTATTCAGATCTGAAGCAGTTTTGAGACAGGAAGAATGACAGTAGACATGCTAACGCCTACTCCGTGACAATCAAAGATGACAATGACACAAATGAAGCTGCACAGTCCAGAACCCGACTCATGGTAGGTGTGGAACAATCCTGCATCTCTCCATCTTCCCATGTTTGGTGATGAGATCTCACTGTTCTGTCCCAGCAGGACCTGAACTATTGTGCACAGAAAATTCTTCTGCATTAGTCTATGAATGGCTGGATGACAGGGGTGTGCTGCTGTTCTTGGTTTTGTTTTTTCTCCCTTGTGACCCCATTCAGACTCATGTCTGTGGAGACGGAAGTGATACATACCTGTGAAGAAAACACAGCTCTCACTTTGTTCCTTGCTCAAGGCTATCGAGGCTTAGTAACTCCAAATTCTGCTAGTCTGAAGGCTATGCAGCAAAGATGAAAAGATCATTTTTAAAATATTCATAGCTCCTTCCTCACCCCCCTGGTCCCCTCATTTTGTACTTGGATTTTTTTTTTCCCTCCAAACATGCAATGAGCCCATTCTCAATTTCTTGCCTATAGTGATGCATATCACAACAGATAGCAGACAAACAAAGAAATGCTTCTTTTGCTGGGCCTAGTGGTTCAAGCCTATAATCCTAGCTACTTGGACGGAAGAAGTAGGGGGATTGAAGTTTGAAACCAACCCACGAAAATGATGTTCTCAATACTCCATCTCAACCAGTAGCTAGGTACAATGGAGGACAACTGTCATCCTCAGCACTCCAGGAAGTACAAGCAGAGAGACTATGGCCAAAGCTGGCCAGGCATAAAAGTAAGACCCTGCCTCAAAAATAACCAGTGTAAAAAGTGACCGTAGGTGTGGTTCAAGTGGTAGAGTGCCTGCCTAGCTCTGTGCTTCAACCCTTAGTACCAAGACCAAAAAATATTTCTCTGGATTTTAACTTTTCCAATCCTCACTACTTACGTCATGGAGAAGACACCAACATTGAGGAAAGAATCATATATAAGGGCATATTTCCATCCCTTTCACCTCAAACTTCTACTCAAGAGACTTAACAAAAAGTGATTTCTGGGGCTGAGAGGGCCCAAAGACAGCCAGGCTACACAGGCCAATCTTGCAGAAATCAGTTGCAGATTTTTTTAACCTCTTTCCCAGGGTTAGCTTGTGAAAATAAGAAGTATGCAGAGTAGTGAAAATTGTTGAATATTTCTATGAAACCTGGTTTTTGTTTTTGTATTTTTTTCTTTTTCTTTTTCTGCTTAGTGGCAGTTCTGGGGTTTAAACGGGGCCTGGTTGCTCTTCCTGAGCTGTTTTTGCTCAAGAATAGCATTCTATTCAATGAGCCACAGCTCTACTTCTGGCTTTTTTTTTTGTGGGGGGATGCTTTAATGGAGATAAGAGTCTCACAGACTTTCCTACCCAGGCTGGCTTAG
Source organism: Megascapheus bottae (assembly GCF_031878675.1). NCBI lineage: Eukaryota > Metazoa > Chordata > Mammalia > Rodentia > Geomyidae > Megascapheus > Megascapheus bottae. The sequence continues at coordinate 8,554,813 of NC_143517.1, read as the reverse complement.
CATGGTGATCTTCAGCTCTCAGCTTCCTGAATATTACACATGCGACCCACGAGTGGCCAGCAGAGAGTTGTTTTCTGAGCATGGTACGTAATCCCAGAATAGACAGCAAGTACTCAGGAGCAGCAGAGGGTCATCACAGACACTCTTCCTCTAGAGATGCTGTGCAACATGGACCCGTGACAGAACCAGATGCAGGGTGTCCTTGGTTCTAGGAATGGGTGTGGCCAGCAGACTGTCATGTGCCCGATCTTGGGTGTGCTGAGGCTCCAGAAACTTAGACATGACTCCAAATGAAGGGTAGATGTGAAAGTTAAAAATTACATGGTGCCATACCCATAGATGAGGAGGAGGTCAAAGTAACCATTGGAAAAAAATATGTTTTTAAGTCCTTTCTTTCTTGGATGGCCGAGCAGTAGATCGACATGGTTTTTGGTACCAAGAACCCGAAACCAGATTCCTCACAAGGTCAAAATAATAAGCAGAGGAATGAGTCATCCCTTCTTCTGTCTTGCTGGGGTGCAGAGGAGGTTGAGTTAATCTTCCTCCTACTTTATCTTTAATTTTTCTCTTCTATGGCATGATACAATATATAGCTCTAAGATACAAGCCTCGAGCCACTCTACTGTCATTGCTTCAGCATGATTGTTCTCAAAATAGGGGAGAATTTTAAGTCATTGTACCTAAGTTACAATGGGAGTGTCCTTTTGCAGAGGCAAGAGCCGTCATTCATTCTGATGTTAACCACTGAAGCATTACTCCAAGAAACCTGAGCCATCTAAAATAAAAGCAAGTGCCTGGTGGACCAGTTAGACTGGTAGTAACAGGCAATGCAGAGAGAAGACACACAGGAATTTTGGTACCAGTTAGATCTCATTCCAACAAGTGCTTTTCCTTATGAAGTTGAATCAGGTGTGCCATTTACCTCTCTGAGCCTCAATATTCTCAAATATGCCTAAATACATATAATTAACTGAATATCTGTTTTTAAATTTAAAAGAATGTCTGCAAAACCACTTAATGTAGTTCCAGGCTTGCTAATGATTCTCAGTCGTAGTCATCTATCAGCTAGTATTTCGTTAATAGCTCTTTAAATTAATATAGGTATAAGGGACAAGGGATGACACAATTACATATCTGATACTGTGAAAACACATAGAGAACTTGTAAAAGAAATATAAAGCCATTTACAGGGGGAAATGAGGAGATTTAGTATTTTCATAAAACTTGGAGTGCTTTTGTATTGATTTGCAGTGTGCAGCTGGGAGTCAATTAAATTTGCAACTTGGAGACAAGCATCAGTTCACTTTAATAGGCAGATTCACACTGAGTAGGTTTCAGGACTCTTCTGGCCTCTGAAAATACAAAAAAATAAATAGCATCTGGCTTTTGACTAAGTAGCTCATCATTACATGGTTCCAGTAATGGCATTAGCTTTTTGATTAAAAATTAAGACAAGAAAAAGGTAAAATCCTGCTCATAAGACAATCTTCCCCACAAATATAAGTCAGAGAAGGTGACACTTAATCCAGAAGAGAAGTAAGAAATGGTGAGGAGGAGAGGCTTCACTTTGTGTGGACTTTTGAAGAGAGTAAAATATCTATACCAATCTTATCTTGTAACACATAAAGCTATGAAGAAAAATGCCATTTTGTGTTTAATTCTAACCAGTGAAAAAGCCCACTGTTGAACTGAGAGCAATATAGAAATCAGAGAAATCAAGTCACTGTATACTTCCTAGCAGAGAGGAAGGGAAAGAGTAGGCATAGTCATACACGGACTCTAGACTTTAAGAAAACAGATTGTTCAAAGTTCATTTAAAAACTGGCAGGATTCCATGGTGAAAGACTCAGAAAGAAAATAAAAGAGCAAAAGGAAAAATATTATTTAAAGGAACATAGAAAAAAAGAGGTAGGGATATTAAAGAGGAAGGAATGGGACAGAAATGAAACTGGAGATGGAGAGGCAAATGAGGAAAGTCAAAGGAAAGAGACACGTAGGGAATCACATGTAGACAGAAAGAAGGGGAGAGTGAAAGAATGGGAAACAAATAACATGCAGACATAAGAGGGGGAGGAGTGGTGGTACACAAAAAGAAGCAAATGGTGGCTTTTGGTCCATCACAAGGTTCTTGGGGGATAGTTCCAGCTTCCATGGAGAAATCACCTACTGAAGAGAAAAATTAAGTCAAATGTGACTTAATCTCAGGAAGCTGAGATCTGAGGATTTTTCAAAGCCAGCCCTGGCACTAAGGTCCATGAGACTCTTATCTCCAATTAACCACCAGAAAATAGGAACTGGTGCTGTGGCTCAAGTGGTAGATTGCTAGCTTTGAGCTGAATTGCTCAGACAGAACCCAGGCCCCACACCTGACAAAAACAAAAATAAAAATAAAAACAAAAAAGGACTGCACACTCCACTCAGGTGGGATTTATTGCAGGTATGCAAGGATGGTTTAACAGATACAAATCAGTTAATATAGAATATAAATATATTTATATAGAATATAAATATAGAATCAATGTCAAAATCACATGGTCATCTCAATAAAATCAGCAAAAGACTTTGACAAAATTCAATATCTCTATATAATAAAGGTAAGAAAAAACTACAAATAGAAGGGATGTACCACAAAACAATAAAAGTTATATAAAAATCTTTAGGGGGTAGGAGAATGGAAATGGGGACAAAAACATGAGAAAGAGTAGCAATGTTTGTGAAGTACTGCACCTTCCATCTGGGGAAAATAATGTAACCGTTCTATTAATTACAATTAAAATATATTAAATAAAAAAACCTATAGCCAATATTGTACTACATGAGGAAAATCTGAGAGCATCATCTCTAAAACCAGAAAATAGACAAGTGTGTCTACTCTCTTTACTCTTATTGAATAAAATATTTGGATTCTGGTCCAGAGCAATGACGCAAAAAATAGAAACACAAATAGAAAAAGAAGTTGAATTATCCGCATTTGCTGACATAATCTTATAAAAAATCTAAAGACATTACCAGAAAATAATAGAGAAAAATCAGTACAGAAATTCAGTAATTTTCTATATGACAATAATGAACACACTGTGAAATAAATTAAGAAAGTTATCTCATTCACAAGAGCCAATATCAAGTAATAAACTTAACTAAGGAAGTGAAAGACTTCCACTGAAAACTATAAATCACTGAAGAAAGAGATTTAAGAAAGTCATTGGAAAATATTATATTAAGTGAAGGCAGCCAGACCTGGAGAAACAAAGCTCACATGGTTTTTCTCATTTGTGGTAGCTAGAAGGTGCCTATATATCTGCAAACACACTGGCTGGTGAAGAATACTAGACCCTATGGGAAGCTCAGATAGTATTGCTGTTATGAAAGTCTAAGTCAAAGCCCAACAAAATAAGTATCAGGAAATGGTTACTTGAAAGAAGGAAAGTGGATCTAGGGGAGAGGGGAAAGAAGGAAAACCAGAGGAAAGTGAAAAAGGGGAGAATACAGTCAAGAATTCTTGTATACATGCCATAGAATTGAGAAAGATGAGGGAAGAGTTGGATCCAAAGGGGATGAAAATATTGAAGGAATGACATAGATCAAGAAGCATTGTAGATATAAACTGGTTTGTTTAATGGCAAAAAATTCAGTATACATCCCGAAAATTAAGAAAAGTGAGGGAAGGGTTGGGCTGGGAGCATTGGGGAAGAATGTTATATTGAAAGGCATGGCCTTGATCAAGACTCACTGTAATCATAAACAACAGTGTTGAATGGCAACTCCTTTGTACATCTCCTTAAAGACAATAAAAATGTTCAAAAAATACATGAAGAAGTAAAGAGGCCAGGAATTTGGCCTAGTGGTACAGTGGTTACCTAGCATGCACGAAGACCTGGGTTTGAATTTTTAAAAATATTATTTGCATAATAGAAGAAACTGGTGATTTTCATGTTAAGCAAAGTAAGCCAGATTTGGGAAGACAAATTTGGAGTGTTTCCTTTTATACATGAAAAGTAGATCGGAGAAAGTAGGCTTCAAACATAAAAGGAAGATTGGGGACAGGAGTGATAGTAGGTGGAAAGGGGCAGAGAGCGGTTTAGGGGGAGAATGTATGATCAAAGCATGTTGCAGGAAAAGACATAAATAAACCCACTTAAAACAATTTTCCAGAAAGTATAATCGGAGCCAGTTCCCAGTGGTTCACAACTGTAATTCTAGCTACTCAGGGGGTTAAGCTCTGAGGATCCTGGTTCAAAGGAAGTCTGAATCTGAGAGACTCTATTAGCCAGCCAAAACCTAAAAGTGGAGGACTAATTCAAACTGGTAGATCACCAGCCTTGAGCAAGACTGAAAGGCCTTGAGTTCAAACCCCAGTACCAGGACACAGACATAGACACACACACACACACACACACACACACACACACACACACACACACACACACACACGTTTAAAATTTGGAGAGGCCAGATGCTGGTTCAAAGTCAGCCAAGGTGAGGAAAGTCCATGAGACTGTTACTTCTAATTAACCTCCAGAAAACTGGAAGTGACACTGTGACTCAAGGTGGTAGAGAACTAGCCTTGAGTGAAAAAGCTTAGAAACAATGCCAAGGCCCTTAGATTAAGCCTCATGACTGACGAAAAAAAAAAAAAAAAGTAAGGAGATTGTTTAGGGAAGCAAGGATATGGAAGTAATAGAGGACAAACATGATCAAAGTACAGTAAATTTATGTATGGAAAAATCACTTGAACAATTAGCATATCTAATCTAAACACTAAACACGCATATGACATAATGCATCTATAATTTACAAAAAGCTAATTGATGGATTCACACATTATTTAACAACACTTTATAGCCTAATATTACCTGAAAAGATCAAGGAATTGTGAAGTTCAGAGATGAAAACAAAAACGAACAAAACAAAAACAAACCACCATCAAAGCTCACTCACTCAACTCCTAAAGTGTAGAGCCAGGATCAGAATCTAGGTTCTGACTTTACAGGCTGTTGCTCCTCATAGTTGAGAGACCACATCTAAAGTAATGCTCAGTGCCAGTAGCTATGTTTTTAGGCCATCTTTAGTAAATTCTTGTGCTTAGCAGGGAAATGAAAGGGTCTAGAGAATTCTAAGCTCCTATTCCATCACCATTCCAAGTGGCCTACTTGACACTCTGCTAAGTAAAAGTGCTTCTTAGCGCTAGCTATGGATTCTTTTTGAAATGCTATGGAGTAGAGCATATAACTTTATTAATTTTTAGTTTCTCCTCATTCTACAATGGCCAAGCGATCCTGCAATGTCTCAGATACAGGGAAAAAATTGCAATACAGTGTTTCTCTTATTCAGCGTTGATACCAGGAAGAATGTCCATGAATAGTGAGAGACCTCCTATGGAAAGGAAATGGATATTTCTGAAACATAGTAAGAGGAAGAACGAACCTGGTAGTATCAGAAAATGATTTATAATTGTCTCTCTGTGTTTTATCCACTGAGTGACTAGTTGCATGCTGAAACAGCTAATCACAGTTTCTGTGAGGACTGTCGGGATTTTTAGTCCTTCTTACCTCCTGACTCACAAGAGGGACAGAGAGAACACGCTCCGACTAAGAAGAGACCTAGAAAGGTCAGGGCCAACTGGCGGCCTGCACCCAGCCCCCCTCACAGGAGGGAAGACTCTCAGGATGCGCCAGGGAGACTGGTCAAAGCAAGACTCGTTTATTGGGAAAATACAATGGGTAGGTATAGGATGCAAGAGCCTATCAGCATAGAGGTGGGCAGGGCAGGGGGAGGTAGGTGCTGTCCAAGAGGGTGGCAGGGCCAATCCCAGAGTTAGAGGTTACTTTACATCACAAACCACAACCACACCTCCCAACCAGGTGACAGGCAGGTTGGATCTCAAGACGAGGAAGTGAGCCCATTTTCCTGATGTGATGTGCCCCACAAGGACCATTTTCTGAATGGGTCAGTACCTCCTTGCTTACCTCTGCCTCTCATTCTAGTATTTGCTGCTGTTTCTTCTAAACCCAGTGATGCATCCTTTTTTTTTTTTTAACCAGTCTGGTGCTTGAACTAAGTGCCTGGGTTGTCCCTCGGCACTTTTGCTCAATACTACTGCTCTTCCACTTGAACCACAGCTCCACTTTTGGCTTTTTGGTAATTAATTGGAGATAAAGAATCTTATAGACGTTTCTGCCTGGATTGGTTTTGAACTATAATCCTCAGATCTCAGCATCCTGAGTAGCTAGAATTACAGATGTAAGCCACCTGACTAGGTATGTCCATTTCGATGACAGGCCAAAGAAGCACATTTTTTTATTAAAATATTTTTATTAACACTGATTTTTACATCATATGTCAAATGTCATATTTAACAAAGAAGTATTCAAGAAGGGAATCTCTATATGAAATCACTGGCATATAGATGTCAGAACATAATTAGAATGAAACTGAGGATTTATATGTCATAGATATATATCGATCTATATACTATATCAATGTCTATAGAACATATATCCCATCATAGGTTTATATGTCTATGTAGTTATACTTACATCTCCAAGTTCAGGTCAATGACCTTGAGTACCCGAGTATTGAGCCATTGCTCTTGTACTGTTTGGATCTAATATCCACATATCAAGGAGACCATGTACCTTTTGCTCCTTTGGTCTTGGCTTATCTCACTCAACATGATTCACTCTAGTTTCATCCACTTTCCAGCACATGCCATTATTTTATCTTGTCTGGCATTTATGTAGAATTCTATTGTACATATGTACCACATTTTTGTATCCATTCATCTGTAGTGGGGCATCTGGGTTCTTTCCATCACTTGGCTATTGTGAATAGTGCAGATATGAACATGGCTGAGCAGGTGTCCTTATCATGTCCTGAGTTATGTGTCAAGGTAGACACATAGAAGTGCTATGGCGGGACCAGAGAGAAGGTCTATTTTTAGCTTTTCAGGAACCTCAAACTGCCTTCCAGGGTGGCTGAACTAGTTTACATTCCTACCAGCAGTGCAGTAGGGTTCCTCTTTCTCCACAACCCCACCAGCATTTGTTATTGTCTGAGTTCAGAATATTGTCCATTTTGATTGGGGTAAGATTAGGGTTGTCTTTATTTGCATTTCCTTTATGACTATGGATGAAGAGCATTTTCTCATATGTTTCTTTGCCATTTTTACCTCTTCCTCTGATAAGTCTCTCTTTCCTTGCCCATTTAGTGAGTTGTTTGTTAGGCTTGGGAGGGATTAGTTTCTTGAGTTCCCTGTAGATATTGGGTATTTAAGTATTTGTCTGATGTATTATTGGTAAATATCTTTTCCCAGGTGATGGGCTGTCTTTCTACTTTAGTAGCTATGTGTTTGTCTGTGCAGAAACTTTTTATTTTTAGGTAGTCCCATTTGTCAAGTCTCTCTCCAAACTGTTGTGACCCTGGGACTCTGTTCAAGAAGTTTTTGGAGAATATAATGTAACCCTTCTATTAATTACAATAAGAAAAAAGAAAAAATGTTTTTGCTGTGCCCATGAGTTCCAGTGTCTCTCTCACGTTGTTGTATAGCAGTTTCAGAGTTTCAGGTCTGATACTGAAGTCTAATCCATTTTGAGTTAATGTTCCTGCATGGCCATAGGCTAAGTTCAATTTTTAGTTTTCTGCATGTGGCTACCCAGTTTATGGGCACCAATAATTGAAGAGGCTGTATTTATTCCACTGTATTTCTCTGGCTCCCCAAAGAAGCAAATTTTTAAAAGATTTCCTGCTTTTTTAGTTTATAATAGAATTTCCTTCCCTATGATAGTTTTGTGCATCATTTGACAAAACACAATTTCATATACAGAAATTACTATTATTGAAAATTACTATTCTAGAAAATAGTGTAGGGATACACTGCATATATTAACAAGTTTAGGATACAATATACAGCTTTGGGATCACACTCCTGTACCTTAGCTAGGATGTTGGGGTTATGATAACATTTAGTATTGTTGTCTAAAGAGAAGGGAAGGTGGCCCTTGGTTGGAATTTGAATGAGCCAGGTCAGTATATATATGTATATGTATTTATGTATGTATATATTATATAGTATAATATATAAAATATAATGTACACTATATAATATATAATATAATATATACATACATAAATATATATATACCGAGCAATTTATTAATAACAAGGAACTCACTGGCTGAAAAATGATGACTTTTGTGGAGAACCATATCAGAAAAGCTCAAACAAGGAAGATCAAGGAGATTCTAAGAAGAGAAAACAACACTTGGGGTGGAATACAAATCTGAGGCTTACCTATGCATTGATGGTGACATATGGTATTTTTCAAAGAGCTTTGTCTTTTAATTTACTAACCAGAAGACCAGTGAGCTGATTGATTTATTAACTGCATTGTTATGCCTTTCAAATGAAGAGCCTTCAACATACCTTTTCCACCCAGTGACATTTTAGGAGGTGTACCTATGCAACCAAGAAGAGATGGTGTAATATACGAAATATTTGGGAATTGGTGTGCTTTTGAAATGTGGAAGCTACATCCACTACACAGTTTCCTTCAGGATCCATCTAAAACTCTAGGTCCGCAAGAGAGAACCCATGACAGGAATTGGTCCAAAAGGGATCTCCATAATGAGAGGCAACCCAGCGTTTCCATCTTTCTCTGACACTTGTTGATTTCTTTCCATGCTGGCCTTGATTTAATCATCCTCAGTCCCTGGGTCTTTTGGCCATAACTTTGAGTTTTTCTCTTTAATTACTTAGGTTTTAATCTTCATAGCTTGTTTAATAAGGCTCTGAGAACACTATTGGCAGGACTTTGCTCTATTTATTTAGGATATTAAAAGGCATAAAAATGTTTCAATTTTTTTTCTGTTATCTGAAGGCACAAATGTTCTGTGGGGTCTAATTAAATCTAAGAAACTAGAAATGACAAAATTGGAGCTAAGACAAAATATAACTTGTTGATAATCTGTTCACACAGAAGGGATCATTTTCTAGGTAGGTGGGCTGTTGTTTCAAGAGGAAGGTGTATAATGTTGATATTTTCCACACACTCTGTGGAAAAAGTATCAAAGAAACTTTGTAGTTAAAGGAACAACTGTCTCATACTAAAAATACGCTAATTGATAATTATTTTATCATAAATATACACTTTAAAAATTAATGAGATAAAAAGAGCAAATTATTAATGTAATATATCGTGTTAACTAGATTTTTTCCATATTGTAACAAATGCATAAAGCTCCAAAATAATTTTTAAAATCCAGTAGAATCTTCCATAAGGAAAATTTTGGCAATGATCACTACTATTTGTACAGCAAGTAACTGAAAAAACAATGAAACTATCATTTAGGTCCTGAACCATTGAGACAAAGGCTATCTCAAAATTGAAACAAGTACCTATGGGAAAGAACTTGGAAGCTTTGGAAATTATGAGTTTTTTTTAATGATTAATCTTCACAATTATTGCAATGTTCCCTAAGTAGTGTAATTCTTAATCTTTCATTCTTCCCCTTTATCACCTTGTTTTTGTGTCTTTTTGTTTTTGTTTTTGTTGGTAAGACAGTGGGAACTTGGGTGCTCTTCCATTTGAATCATTCATTCAGCCTTGTTTTTGACAAGTCTTAAGATTTTTGCCTGGCCCACTGATCCTCCTTTCACATATGCTTCTCACATAGGTGGGATATAGGCTATATATTAACACACCTAGCTATTGAAATAGGTCTCACCAGCTTCTTGTCTGGACTATTAAATTAGTTGCTATCCAGCTGTGAATTAATTTGGAGGTGCTAGTTTATTCAGACAAAAGCCACCAGAATGCAATAATTAATTTTCATTGAGAAATCTTGCTATATTGTGGATCTAGATCCTGGTTCTGTATTGGCTGCAGATAGCACGAAGTTAGACAGACTGAACAGCCATAGGTTTCATACCCATTGCATCCAGGATGACAGTCAATTCAGAATACTCTTGCCACTACCCTGCCACTTCTGCCACTTCTTTCTGTGCTTGGGCGAAATAGTTGTATAGTTTTTCTCCAAGAAGTCTTCCCTGTAACTTGATGAAGTTTTTCTTTGATATTGCATTTCAACTCTGAAGGTAAATGAAAGGTACACTAACATTTGAGATGATCCCAAATGTATTAGGTATGTTTACAGATGTCTGCTTTTTGTGGAGAGTTGCAGCTTGAGTTCCCACTTTCTCAGCTTTTCACAGGCACAGACAATAGACATATAGGTATACTTTGTCACTTTCTCCCTAAGAATCTTTAGCAACTTCTTAAAATCTGTATGCTGGGCTGGGATCGTGACTTAGCTGTGTAGTGCTTCCTTAGCATGTACGTAGCTCTTGGTTTGATTCCTTGGTAACCATACACAGAAAAAGTTGGAAGTGGTACTGTAGCCCAACTGGCAGAGCCCTAGCCTTGAGCAGATGTGTTCAGGGACAACCCTCAGTTTAGTTCCCATGAAAGGCAAAAAAAAAAAAAAAGATGCATGCTTGCCTTTATCTGTAAGTTGTGTGTTACATGGAGAGAGACATAGGAAAGCGAGCCATCAGGGAATAATTTGGAGACTTCTCTGGAAAATTTTCCTGATTTTGGAACCTCGACTTGTTCCAAAGTGAAATCTGTCCTGCACATTCATTTAGTATCAACAAAAAGTTACCTACCTCCTTGGGTTTACAATTCTTTGGTCTTATGGAAATCTATTTTATTCATCATTTTCATTGTTTTTCCACTTATCTTCCCTAATTATCTTTTCTGTATACTGTTGTGACAGAAACTGTGATTTTATCCCATTAAGATACCAAAAATCCAACACAAAATTAAATAAAAATGGAGATGACAGCTCAAATTTCATTCAGTGGAAAGATAAAAGCAACTGTATTTTAATAAGTTGACTTTGTTTCTGCCACTGAGATTCATTTCTGATAATTCCCTTTCAAATGGAAAAGGTATTTTCAATTATATTACTTAATATTTCTTTTCTGACTTACTCTGTTATTTGCTATCGCATGGATTGTGTAGCCTAGGAAATCAGAAGCTGGCCCAAATAATAAAAAAGTGTCTGAGTTCCTTCCCTTTGATTTATTTTATGAAAACTGTTAAGTCTGTTTACTCATATAAGAAATGTGAGATAGAGTCAACAAGCAATGCATGTTTTTTAATCTAGTGGGCCTGCTCTCATCAATGCCACAATGCCAAGACTGCTCTTTGCTGAGTGGATGAAGCAAATGAAAAGATAGAAAATAACTCATGTACATACAGCTTTTATCGGTTGTGTCTCTGGAACAATAATATAAATATTAAAGGTTTTTCTAAAATGCTATTAAAAATCCAGATCAACTTTACCGTCTTATTTTTTAGACAGGCATTCGTAAAAAGGCTTCCTGCCTTTACAGCTTCACATCAGTTTCTATGTTTAAGCATGCATGTATATCAGGGAGGAAATTCAAGGCTACCTTATACAGCAATTTGGGCATCAATTAAGTTAGCCAGAATGGTGGTAAGACTTCTCACTAGGTACGCAGTTTGACTTGAGTTTAAATTTATTAATTAATCCTGTGACCTTGAGTAAATTTCAGAGCCTCGATTTCTCACCCACAAATTGGGAGTAATTTCTAGTATCAGCTCAATAAAGGTGATGTGAAATAACAATTAATTTCGTTTATGTGACAGAATCACCCAGTGTAAGGCAAATATTACACACCGGAAAATAAAAGAGGTAAATCCAGTTTCATTAATCCTAGCTACTCAGGAGACTGAGATCTAAGGATCTGAGGATCACCACTGGAAGACAATCTGGGCAGGAAAGTTATTGAGACCCTTATATCCATTGAATTACCAGAAAGCCTAGAATTGGAGGTGTGGAAGAGGACTAGCCTTGAGCGAAATAGCTCAGAGACAAGTCCCAGACCTTGAGTTAAATCCCATGATTAGTGAGGGAGTGCGGGGAAGAGAGGAGAGGAAAAAGTAAGTTGCAGAATGGATAGATTAAAGCCCTCTTCTATTTATTTTCACCACTGTCTTAAATCATAGTCCACTCTGCATATATTAGAAAGTCCCTAAAGAATTAATTCATGCATCCGTATCCCTATCTTACTTATTTCTTTCAAAAAGGCTTTGCTCAACTTTCAATCATCACTATGTCCTACTTTCTAGTTGTACATCAAGACTTTTAGCTTGCAAGGGACTAAATGTGTCTACATCATCCATATCCATATTTCTCTGTTCTACCTACCTGCCCTGGTTTTCTTGATTTGCTGACCAGAAATTCAGTAGTATACAGTGAATTTTTATTTGTAGGTCATATCATCATTGGTGATGATAGAGTTAGAAAAAGAAATCAGAAGCACAAAGAGCTCAACTGACCTTCCAAAAGTTGGAAGTTCACAATGTCCTTCCTTTTGCGGGAGAAAATTAAACTGACATTTTTTCTTGGCAAATAGCAATGTGCTAGGACAAAATGGAGGAAAAGAATCATGTTCTTTATGTCTTTGTATAATAAAATGGAAAGAATGCTCTCCGCCGTTGACTTTTCCTTGAAATGCCTTTTTATCATGGGCCTTAAGGAGATGAGAGATGGAAACCCCAGAAAGAAGGGTGAATGATGGTTGAAGACAGAAGCTGTTTAACAGAATTTATTTCAAAACCTTATGGACTGCTACCGGACAGAACATCAGGAGGTTTGGATATGGAAAACTTAGAATCCTTTTCAGAAAACAAAGTCTTTCCCTACTTCTTAGTGTTTGCAAAGGATTGTTTTTGTCCTTTACCACGCAAAAGAAATCTGTATCTTCTCATTGGATACATTAACTCTTTGTAGTCTTTGTCCATGAAAATAAATGAGAACAAACCAAAGGAGCACAAGCAAAGGCTATTTCTCTAGTGCTATCACCTGGGTTTTTTGACAGAGACTTGGAATCAGGCAAAGGTGGATGAGAGCACTACAGAAAGTGAAGAGAGGAGAGGAGCCAGATGTGCCCTAAGTAAAAGTTGTTAGCCTTGGAAAGCCAGTGAGGGCCACCTGTGGAACGTTCAGGTGGTAGGGTGAATGATTGGATTTCCCTGGTTGGTCCAATAATTAGGAAAGCTACCATGTATTAGTAAAAGTCCTGGATAGTTGAGGTCCATTGTTATAGGACTTCTTCTTAGGCCTCCAGAATTATTACTAGGGATAGTGATCAGGCTCTTCACAAGTCTGACCTGTGGAAAAGAGGGTGGGTTTCTAACCTGTTTCTGTGGATAAGAGGATGGTCTACTGGGCTGGTTGCTATAGACTGTGGGCCAGAGTTCTATTTTTACATATGATCTGTCTGCTGTCTGTCTATTTAGTCTTTTTATTCTTCTAGGAAGCTTTTGACTTTGGGAAACAATCCAGAGAGAAGAGGACATAAGTCATAATAAGCATAGTAGATGATAGACAGATATCTCACATTATGTCATCATGACTTACTGGGCAGAAACAAAGAAACTGAACAAAACCCAGAGTCTTAGAGAAGCAGCAAATCTAAAGACATAGATTATAAACATGGGTGAATTAATACGAAAAAATGGAAAATGAGTCTCTGGCATTAGAGGTCTCATGAAAACATAATTGATACTTTAAAATTCTACAAAGACTTCATAAGGAAGATTCTTCTGCCTCACTGAGATCAGAGGAAGGAATTGGGAGAAAACTTGATTATAAATATGGGGATGGATTGCTTCATTGTTAGGTCTCTCTGATTGTACTGTGAGAGGCTGATTGGAGAGAGGAGTTTCTGTCTTTTACGTAGCTCAGATAAAGATGATCATCTATGGAGGCTGTGGACGAAGTCCATAGTGAGGAGAAGAATGGACTCTGATTCTGATATTACAAAGCTCTAAAGATGAGGCAAGTTCTGGCAGTCACAAGTAATCAAAAGCATGTTGAAGTAAGAGTGGGAATTAGGTAATGTGAAATGCATGATCAGAACATACCAAGTGGTATATAGCAAGGGAGAAAAAGAGAATTGTATTTTGAGAAGAGGTAAGAGGGAGTGAGACCAAAAAAAAACTAAAAATAGAGAAATAGGAAGAAAAAAATGAATGACTATAAATAAATCAATTGTATGGACAAGAGAAAAGCACTACTGGAAACCAGACAGAAGAAAAGTGAATGACTGTGGTGAGCTAACCAGCAGCTGTCACTTTCCAGGGAGTGGCAACCCATGAGGAAAGACAACAGAGTTTTAAATAGGTAATTGCATCATCAGTCTATACTGTTAGGCCTTCTCATGGGTTGCCATGTATGTAGATTTGGGAGTGGGGGGACGTGTAGTGCAAGAGCTCTTGAGACAAACAACATGGGAATTTACAAGCTTCAGAAGTCACTTCTGGATCGAATTACGGACATTCTGCAAGCCAAATGTCTTTAGGAATTCTGTGTATTCTGATCCTGTATTCCCTCATTGCTCATTTATGCTCCATGATTAGTTGAAAGAGGAACCATACATTTTCTGCATCCAATTTCAGGATGCAATGTAAACAGGCTAGTATGGTATTTCTTGAAGCAAATAGAAACAGGGGGAAGTCTGAAGGTTTACTGTGCACTAGGCCAGGCACAGTGCCAGGAACTTCTATACATTGCTTCATTGCAATCTGCACATACCCTCTATTCCTCCTCTAGGGGAATATCATTATCTAGGTAGTTTAAGTGAAGAAAATGAGGTTCATTGTGGCCTAGTAACTTACAAAATTAACTTAATTACTGATAAGCATAACCAGGGTTTACAATTAAGTTTATTTGATTCTAAATCTGTGATATGAACTACCTCAAACAAGCAACAAACTACAAACAGACAACATATACTTCTATTCTCCTTAATTAGCACTGATAAATGAAAAGTCGATGAGATTGCCTGGTACCAGTAGCTCATGCCTTCAATCCTACCTATTCAGGAAACTAAGATCTGAGAATTGGGGATCAAAGCCAGTCCAAGAAGAAATATCTGTGAGACCCCTTCTTACCTTCAATTTGCCACCAAAAAGTTGGAAGTGGATCTGTGACTCAGCCTTGAGCAAAAAAAAGCTCAGAGACAGCTCTCAAGCCAGTTCATGTCCCAGGACTAGCATATACATAAAAATGAATTAATAAAATCCAAAATATAATTTCTAGTTTTGAATTTCATTGAACAGGAGACAAAGATTTTCTAACCCAAATTTGTTATATGTTCTCATATTGATCACAATCGGTAAAACTTCATATGCTTTTTATAAAATATACAGATTTACTAAAAATTTAATATGACAATGTATATTCCACTGAAATTTTAATGATATGCTTTCCCTAATTTACTGATTTGATTATAAAGAAATGAAAAGAACCCTTCCCTCTATCACACTGTGTTCTCATCACAAAAGTGATGGTTGGTGTCTTCATTGCTAAAGGGGAATTGACATTTTTTCTTGTACCAAATGGAAGTTTCTAAACAGAATGGACTACATAACTAGAGGAAAACAGAGGAAATTGTTACAGAGAGCTTAGAAGCAGGAAGAAACCATGCTAGATTGTCCACATTCCCTTCAGAATTGAAGAGGAGAGTGGATCCAACCTTTGTGTTGTAATCCATGCTATCTTTGAAGTATTTCAAATTCTCCTTCCAGACAGAAAATAGGGCGGGCCCTCGCTGCCCCTGTGGAGTCACATATGGTTAACAGATTTGCTTGAGGTGTAACGTATGAATGGAAACAGAAGCTTTAAGTGTCAGCATGGCTGAAAGTACTTGGGTCCTACAGTGAGTGAGACCCATGCTGAGCTGAGCTCTCTATAGGCCAATTATGATGAGAGTGAACACTGGTTGCTTTAAGCACTGAGACTGGAAGGATGATAGCTCCCTCTAAGTATCCCTGGAAAATTATAGTTGCTGTTCTCTGGAAGACAGGTCACTCTGGCCAAAGACATGGACAGTCTCCCTGGACCATGTGCATGTGTGGGTAGTTAAGTGTGTGAGTGTCCATGTCATCTCATCAACGAGCAATTATTTTTTGGTCAGTCATAGGGCTTGAACACTAGATTTGGATGCTGTCCTTAAGCTCTTCAGCTCAGTGCTAGTGCTCTACCACTTGAGCCACAGTGCCACTTACAACTTACTGGTAGTTAATTGGAGATAAGAGTCTCACAGACTTGCGTACCTGGGCTGGCTTTGACTTATGATCCTCAGATCTCAGCCTCCTGAGTAGCTAGGATTGCAGGCACCTGGCTACTTAAAATTTTTTTTCAAACTTATTTTTCAAACTTTAACTTTTTTCCCCTGTGGACAATTTCTACATCCTTTGTCCTTAATGGATGAATTTTTTTTTACTATATTTAGAATGTATTATTCAAAAATAATCTAATAAATGAGTCCTCACTTTGAGAATATTCCTAGACTTAATGTCGTTGGAAATCACTATCCTTTATGTCCTCTGTTTTTTTTACATTATCTGGATGTATGCTAAAAATCTTTCATTCTTCTTTCTTTTTTTTCTCCTTCCTTCTCCAGCTTTATTGGAATAGTTTAAAATTACATTTTCTATTTTCTAGGACTCAGTTGCTTTTTCCATCTGATTTTTAAAAACTGATTACAGCGAATGAAACACAGTTGTTTAAATGATATAGTATACAAAAATAACATCTCAGTTTCTGTGAAAATGAATTTCTCACTTTGGTAGAGGTGTTATACATAATGCTTTGGTAAAGAACCCCCTTTCCGTGCCACTGGTGAATAGGGATTGACGAATGGGAGGAGTTGTGTCAGACCAGTAAACTCATTCTGGGTTTCTTAAATATTTCCATGCAAGAGGTAAAACCAATTCTGGAAGTGTCTATGAACTTCCATAAATAACTTTAATTTTAGCATAATGATGGCCTTGGATTTTCTGACCTCAGTAGCTATTAAGTAACATCAAGTAACGTATCAGGCCTTCACAGACTTCAGTGCCCAGGCTGGCTTTGAACCTCGATCCTCAGATTTCAGCCTTCTGAGTAGCTAGGATTACAGGTGTGAGCCACTAGCACCCAGCTTGATAAATCTTTTCTAGATATCCTTTTAAAAGTCTTTCTGTATATACATTTTCTAGTTTTATGAATGTAAAATGTCCTGTTTATACAATTCTGATTTGCCTTCCTATGAATTTTGTAATTTGAAGTTGTGAACTTACTATCAGCAGAAACTATGTTCTAGGTTAGCATGGTGAGTGCCTTTTACATTGTAAAATTACCCTGTGATTTTGCCCTACAGTGTCTTTACAAATTTGGTTTCATGATTACTTCTGTCAAGAGCCTGTGGGATTCATGAGTTCAGATTAGTTTTTCCATTCTTTCATTCAAATTATTTTTGCTCCTAGTCTGGGAGCAGAAGCTATCCATCTGAGTGCATTTTCCCTCCTCACCCCTATAGGTTGTGGGGCTTGAACTCAGGGCCTGTGCACTAACCCTGAGCTTTTTCACTCAAAGCTAGTGCTCTACCACTGGAGTTATACTGTCTCTTCCAGCTTATGGGCAGTTGATTAGAGTTTCAAGAACTTTCCTGGCTGGCTGGCCTTGGTCCATGATCCTCTCAGATCTCAGCTGTCTGAATAGCTAGAATTACAGGCATAAGTTACCAGTACCCAATTTTAAATTAGTGCTAATGTTACAAAAATAGTTTGTTATTAGAGGGAAAAATAAAAAGTCAGACTTTCCATTCAGATCACTTTTTAGTTTTAGTCCATTACTATTTTAATAAGATGTATTTTAGGGTCAGTTCATACAATAATAAACAAGTGTGAATGTCAACACATATCAGTAGAGCTCAAGTATTTTTGCCTTCTTGTCGAAGTTTAGCTCACCAACCCTTGAAGAACTACTAGGCTTCATCTTAATATGTAGGAGAGATGCAGCATGACTGGGACCACCACTGAATCAAATAACTGCAATTGTCTACTAGCAGCCCTGGGGTCTGAAAGGGCATGAGAACGATGCAGGGTGTGCTGGGGCCAGAGAAAGAGTGAGCAGGGGTGTATAGTTCCTGTTCAATGTCATAGGGGACGCCATTAGTGACAGGGGATCTGAGTGAGGCTCAGAGGAACATATTATCCCACAGAGACATATGTAAAATAGGGGGAAAACAGGAATGATAGCTCCTAAAATTTCATTTCCATAGTAGATCCATTGGGCGTCCAGAGCACACAGGATTTCAGCCACCCAACACAGCTGTCAAAGGTTGGGTTTCAGGAAGCAGTTTCAGGGAGGAATTTATATCTGGCAGTTTATTAACAAGGCTTTTCAAGATGAACACCTCCGACAGAGCTAGGACAGCAGGATATGGCAGACAGAGATGTTTAGTGGAGTATAGTTTTCAACAATTGCTTCAGGAAAAGTCCTGAGTAGAGCTCAGGAGTTGAGTTCGACTTTCATAATAGCACTAAAATAAAATGGCATGAGGTATAGACTGTGCCTATAAAGGGTTGGTCCTGAGTGAACTGTCTCTCTCCAGTCAAGATTAAGTTATAAAAGAAATGCAAATGAAGGCTATCGGTTCTGAGTATTTCTGGGGGCTGGCAGAAGTTGGGTTTCAAACCTGGAGGGAGAAAATCTAGGCAGTGTGTTGGGATCAGACCCTTTGGATTTATTTGGGCTTCTTAATTATAGTTGTACTATAATTGTTGGTATACCTTTCCAGCCTTTAAGGCTATCATGTTCTTTTAAACATCTGTGTAGCTTCTTGCCAGTCAAGTACCACGTATCCGACATTTCTCCTTTTGTAAAAGCTTCCACCTTGAGCAGGCAAGTGGGCTTCTGTTTTCCTGTTGCTGTCAGGAAGCCTACTTCCTTCTGGCAAATGTGAACTTGAGAAATCAGAACCCATCAAGCTGTTTTGCTTTCTTTATTTTTTTTCAATGTCTTGAATCTCTGTATTCCCAACTCTACCCCATGATGGAGTGTGACTATAACATTTAGACATGGGGAATTGAGATACTACACACACAAGTAGCATAAGCAATGCAGGTGGCTGGAAAACTAAAGGGGCAGAAATTAACTAGAACTGCTAGTGTACTGGCTCACTTAACTGAAGAATGTAGGGTTGAGGTAGCTTTGAGAATGAGATTGATGATATCAAGGTTTGTGTTTCTAACTTTGAGCTTTGTTTTCCACTGTACACATCTGTCAGGCATACTTTCCCCAATAGTTGGGGAATTGAGTTATTTTAGCTGCCCAGTATGGGTATTTTAATGAATTATATGGGGCAAGGTCCTGAAGATGATTTTCAATGGATTTGAATGGCCTCATGTGGTTTCTCTTAAAAGGCAACACAATCTTGTGTGGCGGGGCTGAGCTCATGCGTGTACCCACATCCAAAGTTTTGGGTAGTCCACAGTGAGCTGGTGTAGCTCCCCAAAATAAAAATAAATAAATAAAACTGAGTGGGGACAGATGAATTTTTGTTACCAGGAAAGGGAAGACCGATGCTAGCCAAGTGTGGATGCTAGATGTTTGCTTTTATCATGAGACTGGTATCTAAACATGTCTAACAAACAGAATTGCTAGTATGACTGGGTTATTTTTCCACATTTAATAGCATGCTTCCATTTTATTGTAAAAAAACCTTTTGAATCAGTATCATCCAAGAAAATGGTGAGATAAACTTTGAAAAGAATTAGTATGTTTCTTTTCACAGTATCTGAAGAAACATCTCTGATTATTACAAAAGCTTAGCTTTAAAAAGTTGACTACGAAAATGTACATGATCCAATTTTTACTTTATAGTATAATAGTCTATTTGGAAAGGGACTGTGACTGCTGAGCTGTCATTATTAAATTCATTCTAGGGCTTTTGACATGGTGATACTATCTCCTTGAATACTACCTTTCAAATATTTTTTGTTGCCCACTAGTAAACATCCTCACACATTCATCTATCACAAGAGTCATAGATCAAATCCCTGTAATATTCCTTGAACATGTCTGTCACCATTTAATTTCAATAATAGCTTTTTGCCTAGAAATTTCTTTAGCTCAGTTCATGGTCTCTGCTTGGTGGCTCACACATAATATGATTGTTTTCTGCTGCTAATATTGAAGCAGAAATTCCTAAACATATGATGTGTGTTCACTTGTGTTTCATTTCTTCTTAATTCTCTAAGATTATTGATTGTATAACTCCAGGTCCTGAATCAGTTATATTCTTCTTATTATTATTATTATTTTGTTGGTCATGGGACTTGAACTCTAGGCCTCGGTACTGTCCCTGAGCTCTAGGCTAGTTCTCTACCCCTTGAACCACCCTGCCACTTCTAGTTTTCTGGTGGCTAATTGGAGATAAGAGTCTCACAGGCTTTCTGTTTTTTTTCCCCCCACTCTTGGGAGAACTCAGGGCATGAACACTGTCCTTGAGCTTTCTCAAGGCTAGAGCTCTATCCTTTGAGCCACAGCACCACTTCTGGCTTTTTCTATGTATGTAGAAACATACTTAGGAATCGAGTTTGGGTCTTTGTGCATGCTAAGTAAGAATTCTACTACTAGGCCAAACTCCAGCCCGGGAGTCTCAGGGACTTTCGTGCCTGGGCTGACTTTGAATCACAATCCTCAGATCTCAGCCTCCTGAGTAGCTAGAATTACAGGCATGAGCCACAGGCCCTCGGATGAATCAGTTATTTTTGACACAAGAATATATAATCCAATGAAAGACAATGGCCACTAGACAGGCCCAGAAGTGAGTTTTCAATCTTCCAAAGACAAGCTTGAGCATATCACCAAGTTTTGTTTATCTTTTGTTTTCCCATTTGGAAAATGAGGATAATAAGGAGAATCATACAGGTTGGGTATAGGTGGTAAAATAATATATAGTAAATTCATGTCATAGTGTCTGACCATCAGATGAAATAATGCATTTAGAGCTTCTTGTTTACTTCATGATGTATTTTCAGTGCTTGATAGTAGAAATATCATGAGTGATTTTTCAGCCAAGTGATTTTTACTTTTGCTTGGCAGCACTGGGACTACAATGCACGACCTCTCACTTGCTCATCCTGATGGCTTTTCTTCCTAATTATTTTGGAGATGGGATCTCATGATTTTTTTTTTGGCCAAGCTGACTTGGTACAGTCACATCTCAGCCTTCTGAGTGGCTAGGATTATATTCTTGAGCCACAGTCATCTGGCTTTCATAATTCTTACTGGAACTTTAGACCATGACCTGCTATCACTTGGAGTAAATAAATAATACTTTAAAATTGACCAGTGGGCCCTTAGACTGCCCTCTGAATGGTCTGACTGCCAATCAGACATGAGTCCAAATACTCTTACATGTCTGCATGGCAGCTTTCCCTAGGCTTGTGTACAATTGGTACCTATGAGAAGATTTCAGTCTTGACATCCTTGTTCCAATTTGAGCCAATTTCCTTATTATCGTACTTGTATTATAATGGCTTGCTTTCTCTCTTCCTAAACTGAAAGGATCACAAGGTAGTTTTATGATATTCCCAGGTAACTAGTATAATATCTGCAAGCCATAGGCTTCTGAATGGCATCTATTGACTGGGTAACAGAAGGCTACAATCAATGAATTCACAAGTAATTCTCGAGGGTTATGGCCTGCAGGATTTCCTGCTGTTGGTGCCTGCCACACACATCTTCCATCACCTAGGGTCAAGTTACTGGCATCAAAGTGCTTTTGCAGCATCCTCTAGTTACTGTGTGCCTTATTGGCTGTGTGCTTTGGCTCTAATATGGGGGCTGATCTCAGAGTTGGATCCATTATCTTTCCCTCTGGATAAAGAATCCTTTTGCTCCACAGCAAATGACAGCAATTGTGTGTGTGTGTGTGTTTGTGTGTGTGTGTGTGTGTGTGTGTGTGTGTGTGTGTTGTGCATAGGCTTGATTTGTTTTAGAAACTACCTTGGAAAGAAAGCTTTCCCACTGTAATTTTCAGTACCACAGGAATTTGACACTCTGCCAAAAATATTAAACGCAATTAGAATAGCTCTTACATGTTTAGTACTGTGCCAAGAACATTTTTTCCTCAAAGGTATTTTGATTATTATGCCTTTCTGTGTAAATCTTATTGACATTAAAGTTCTATCTGTTGTATTCAAAACTATTAAGGTTATTAAATCTTCATTAAAGCCTCCTTTTAGAATTGGCTTAGAGTCAATGACTTTGGGTATCATTTATGGAATAACTCAAATATAATGAAAGGAGTTTTCAAGTTAAAAAATATAGTTGAATGATGCTTTATAAAGTATGATTGTCATAGTGGAGTCTATAAGCTTGAAATGTGTTCTTTGAACATCAATAATTATTTCTGCGTGTGCTGTTTACAGCTGACTGCATTCATGAACATCCTGTCTTTTAAGTTTAGTTTGGAAAGTTTTATTAAATCCTCATCAACTATTTCTGTGACTTTTATGCTATTTGTGAGTGGCATTTGAATTTATTTATTGATATATTCTCTTTCTTTTGTTTCACTTCACAGTTACATACTCCAGTTTCTTCTCAGTTCTTTTTTTTTTTTTTGCCAGTCCTGTGGCTTGAGCTCAGGGCCTGAGCGTTGTCCTGGGCTTTCTCAAGGCTAGCACTCTACCACTTGAGCCACAGCACCACTTCTGGCTTTTTCTATGTATGTGGAGTGCTGAGGAATCGAACCCTGGTCTTCGTTCATGCTAGGGAAGCACTCTTACCACTAGGACAAACTCCCAGCCCCTCTTCTCAGTTCTTTGCAGAGAGTTCTCATTGTCATAAATGGGCCCAAGACAAGATATTTCAGAACAAGAAATTTAATAGAGTCAAAGTCAAATAAAATCATTTTGTTCCAAGTTCATAACACCTGTGATAAAACAGTATTTTCTAAAGCAGAGGCACACTTTATTTGCTTGAAAACTACCTATAAGTAAATTTTCCTTATGAATATATATATATCATTTGCAAACAGTATAGCAGAATAGGTTACTCTTCCATTACTTGTGCCTGATTGTGTTCATCTGGATTTTGGGGGAAAGAGGTAGCCTCCTTGAATAGATGAAAGTTGTATCGTTCATAAGTAGCTAGAGGGGCAGTCAATATCCTCCTCCCTTTTCCTCCCCCCCTCCATTCAGGTTTCCATAACTATCCACCACAGCCATTGTATCAAGTATTGCGTTATGAGCAAGCTGTTTGTAGATCTTGCCATGATTCTCACCTTGTTCAACTTTCTCATGTCTGCCAGAAAAGTTGGTAGAGTATTTGTGTTTAAATAGACATAAGTGGATCTTTAAATGTAAGCTTTCAGAGGGAAAGAAAGGGAAGAACTAAAAAGATTGAATAGATTTGCAGAATGAAATGTAACACATGCATATATTAATATGTCATAAATAGACGCATGTGTGACGCATTAACTATGTAGACACAAAACGAGTTAAAAATATAGGCATTCCTTACAATAATGATTCTTGAACTTTGAAGGTCACATGAGTGAAATATGCTTCCTGTGCAGAAAAAGGCTTTAATTTATACAAGTTTTGTCCCCCCAAAGATTCATAGAATACTTGCCACTGAGAAAGAAACAATAACTATTTTTCTATTAGCACGTATTCAATGTCCTTAGTAGAAAGTTATAAACAGCAGAGTAACTAAGACAAATGTCAAATATCCTCTTATTTTATTTTCCTATGAATAGTTTCTATGTTTGTATGAAGCTCACAAATCAGCATGAGGCAAGAAGTAGGAGAGAAAATTGTAAATCCACTGCATTGTGGCAAGATATTTTGATTACACAGAATTTTGAAACATCTCATTTGTGAGCTTAAGTGGAGACCTACTGTATCTATGTGCATATGTTAGCAAGAACCATTATATCAAAAAACTTCTTATTAGATTCGTGGATCCAAATAGGGCTCCAACATCATTACTTCTCAGAGTATGTCATAATGCATTATAATGTGTCAATAGTTTATCTAGTAATTTAAGGATTCAGTGGCAGGAGTAGACAAAACGAACGTTTTCTACTGGATTGCCTAATGCTATTGGATTTGACGTTGCAATGCCCTGCCAAGATTCACTTAAGATTTCTCAGAAGAAGAAGTAAGAATGACCAATAAACACATGAGGAAATGCTCAACATCCATGGCTATAAAGTCAATGCAAATCAAAGCAGCACTGAGATTCCATCTCACACAAGTAAAACTGGCCAACAATGAGAATTTGAACAACAAAATGCTGGTGGGGATATAGGGATAAAGGAACCCTATTAAACTATGTGTGAGAATGTACACTAGTACAACCACTCTGCAGAGCCGTTTGGAAATTCCTCAGAAACTGAACATACCTAGCCATACTACTTTTGGGTCACTAAATAGAACATTACACTTCAGGATATAGTGAAGACACTTCCAGATGCATGTTCATTGCTGCACTACTCTCATGACCCAAGTTATAGAAACAGCCTAGATTCCAGACAATGGATGAGTGCCTCAAGAAAATGTGGTATGTATATACAATGGAATCTTGCTCATGTATCAGAAAGAATAATATCATGTCACCGGCTGAGAAATGGATGGACCTAGAACAAACCATGTTAAGTGAAGTAAGTCAAGTTCAGAGAGACAAATGGCACATTTTCCCTCATATGTGGAAGTTAGATCTAAAATACAACTAAATATGATAACTTTTACATGGCTTTAGATATTTACACATCAGCACTAAACTGTTTAAAGGATGTTATACAGAAGGGAATGTGTAACTCCTCTGAACATCTAAAATATCACTTACAAAAATGAATTTCAGGAAATGCAAGACATTTCTTCTATATTATTTTTAGTTTAGTTTTAATTTTTTGGTTTTATTTTTCTTTTGGACTGGCTGGACTCAGGGTGGGAGGGTCATAAATGTAGGGAAAAGGGTGAGAAAATGCAGTCAATGAATTCAATGGACATTATGAAAAATAAAAATGAACTGCATAATTTGTGGGCTGGAATGGAAGGGCGAAATGGGAGAAAAAAAAAGGAAGAGACTCATAACCTGACTTAGGAAAATATAATCCCTTTGTATAACTCCTTAAAAATAGCAATAAAATATTTAGTGAGAGCTTATCTTCTTAATCTACTGGTAGGAAGCTGTAAAGCCCTCTCTTTTATGCACATTAGTCTAGCCTGGTGTGGACTAAGGTAGACTAACTGCATTAAAGACTATCTGATTACTAGCCTGCAGCAAAGCAAACAGAACGATTTTCCAATACAGAAAGTAGTAATTGCACCTTAGAGGAAATGGCAGGTTAGAAGGTCAACTGGGCATATCTCTATTTCCTAATCATGATCCATCTCCAAAGCCTCCAGCTCAGAAACAGATATGTCTAAATGGGGCTTGCTGGTGGACATCCTTTACTTACACTGTAAAGCTCGGGCCTGTTTATTTTTCAGGAAATCCACATCACACTTTAATCTTCCTCTGTGTGATGTACTGATATTGTTTTATCCTATTTCAAGTCAGAAGATATCAATAATCTAAAAGTATAGTTCAGAAGTATAAAACTTAATATGTTTTTGCACGAAGTTTTCCGGTGAAAGAAGCAAGTCTCCTAAGTTTGGAATTGCTGTCTTATGACAAAATGAAATGAAGAATGTTCATATTTCCAAATACATATCAATAATATCAGACTGTGACTGTGACACTGTTATGAGAGCATTTTTCTATAGAGGAAACTCAAATGCAATTCAAATTCCACTCTTCCATTTTCACTAGGAAGATATTTATCTGCATATCTATTTGATTCTAATGAAAAATGTATAAGTCATTGTTAGAAGGCACAAAGGAAATTGATGATAGACATTTTCATTTTGAAAGAAGGCCCCACATTTCAGTCTTGGTTTCCAACTTACAATACCAAAGTGCATATGAAAGGTAAAGGAAAGGTACCTAGAGACAGTGCCTGGAATGTCATGTGACCTGTCACTGCCTCTGAATTGCTGCAGCATCTGTAAGTAGGAAGAGCTAACCTCACATGACTTCCCCTAGCTTGAACCTATTTTCTTTCCCTTTTTACCTTAAATCTTTCCTTATGAAAGAGTTCTTTTTTCTTTCATGATACAAAACAAAGCTATACTGTCTGTTAGGGTTCCTAATTTCATTTGGTCAAGAACTCCTCAAACTTGTACCTTTTTCAAACCATCTATGATAAATTGATGGCTCATTATGTAAACTCATTCCCATAGAGAAATCCTGCTATCAGAAGGTGTTTATTTCACCATTTACCTATTAATGTGTAAGACATTACAATTCTATATTAAAGTGCCAAGAAAAGTTTTTAACTGCTTTTTTAAGGGTCCCAAGTTCTCCAACTCTCTCTCATGCCTTTGATGCTACTGACACCTGTAAAGTCTGGAAGCTGGGCGGGTCTCCTTGGCAGACTTTCAGGTTTTCAGGGCACCCAGTGTTGGTGACAGGTGGGCGGGGAGGAGAATAGAAGCACGGAGCCGGAATACAGTGGCACACACCAGTTTTCTCTCCATTCGGTCTCCTTCCTGCCCCCCAGATTTCTCAGGCCGGTTTTTTTCATATATTTTTTATTGTAATTAATAGAAGCGTTACATTATATTCGCCAGATAGAAGGTGGATTAATTCACATACATTGACACCCTTTCTCATGTCTTGGTCCCCATTTCCCCCCCCACCCCCACCCCTCATCTTGGTTTTCCCCCCTTCCCTAACCAATTTCAAATAACCAAATACAAATATATCCAATATATCAGGTAACAAAGTGAGATACTCTAACAATATGAGATAACCAAGGGACAGCAAAAGAGATGAGAGATAACATAGTACATTAAGGACAACAATCACTCATTATATGGCTTTTGTTTCTATATCCTAGAGGTCCTTTTGTTTAGCGTCATACTAGATGGCCTTATGAGTGGATCAACAAGATGTGGTATTTGTACACAATGGAATTCTATGCTGCTGTCAGAAAGAATGACATCGCCCCATTTGTTAGGAAATGGAAAGACTTAGAAAAAATCATATTAAGTGAAGTAAGCCAGACTCAAAGGAACTTAGGCTCAATGGTTTCCCTCATTTGTCATAATATAGAAACCTTGGGCTTTCCTAGCAGAGATTT
Organism: Megascapheus bottae; assembly: GCF_031878675.1. NCBI lineage: Eukaryota > Metazoa > Chordata > Mammalia > Rodentia > Geomyidae > Megascapheus > Megascapheus bottae. The sequence continues at coordinate 8,527,753 of NC_143517.1, read as the reverse complement.
GCAATAGAGCAAAACCTAGATATTTCAGGCCATTTTTTATTTCCTCTGAGGAACATGGTGGAGAAGCCCTTGTCTGAAGCAGATCAGCGTTTTCCTTTCTTCTTTCATGTGTTTCTTTCTCCTTTGCCTTTCTGAACACTGACTTATCAGTACAATTATCAGTCCTAGGCAGAAAATAATTCCTAACCACATTATATTAAAATGCCTCAAAAAATCAGAAGGTAATTATCTTGATCAGCTTGTTAAGCTTGCCCTCGAGTCTCATGCCTGGGCAGACTTTAGCTATTTGAAGATTATCAACAGCCACTTGACTGAACAGACACTTTGATTAGAAGAGTTATACTCGTCTAATCAAAAAACTGTAAAACTCCAGATATCAAAAAGCCATATTGCAAACAATAATTCACACATGAAAATTTTGAGTTAGGTTGTAGACCGCAGTAAAAATGAACAAGCAAATTTAGCTTTAGTTTTAGTTTGTTTGAAATAAAGTTTATGTAAGACTTATTTTGAATTTTGAAGATATTTGAATATATTATCCCTAAGGTTTGTCCCATTAGCCTAAGTTTTTTTTTTTGAAAAGTGACTGAGAAGAGAGAAATAAAACTCTGCAAACTCTCCACCTTATTTGCCTAAAAGCTGGACTCAATATTAAAATTCTGTCTCTGCTTTCCTCTTTATTTTTTATTGCCTTTAAAAATTGTACAAAGGAGTTTCAATTCAACAGGACAGTTTGAATACAATGCATCTTGCCCAATGTCATTCCTTCCATTTTTCTCCCCATCTCTCTCAACCCCACCCATTCATTCACCTGCCTCTAGACTTTTCACAGTTTGAAGGTGGTAAGCTAATCTACTGAAGTTAACAATTATCCTTTATCTACCACTGGTTTCTCACTATCTTCCTTCCCTCAATTTGCTAACTTGAAGACTCCAGTTGCTTTTCATTTGTCTTGTCATTTCTCTTAAAATGCTGTATAAGCTACCTTTCTGAGATGGACCGATTTATTTGCATCCTCCCCTCATATATACAATAGGAACTCAAGTTAACTAACTGCTGATTTCCCTTTCTTGTTATAAAGAATGCTAGCTGAGAACTCAGAAGGGTAAAAGGAAAATTATTTTTCCTCCTGTACAATTTGTAGACTTCCTGTATATCTCTTGTCAAGTTTTCCATAATCAGCATCAATTACCATAGTACTTTTTTCCAGCACCAAGAAACTGAAATTAACTACTAAGTAAATTTTTTACTTTATTTTTTTACAGTGTTCTCCATGACTCCTCCTACTCCAGGATTCCATTAAGGAGAGCATATTGTATTTTTCCTTGAGTCACTTTGTGTCCTACTTCAGTCTTAATTTGCCTTTTCAGGATCTTGAAAGGAGTCTTAATGAGTACTGACAATTTTGTAAGTGATTTAGATAGTCAGGATTTGTCTGATAGTTCCCTAAGATTGGACTGAGATAATGGATTTTTGCAAAGAATATCGCAGAGGTAAAATTTCTTTATGATCACATCACATCAGCAGTCCATCAGACTGGAAGCACAACCCTGGTGTTAATATTTACCACTGGTTTAACTGTGAGCTTGCCAGCTCTTTCCTCTATAAAGCTATGACTTTTCCTTTCTCTACTCGATTATTTAGAAATGAGCCACAAGGCCTAGTCTACCCTGTAGGCTGGGAAGTGGGAGGGAATGTACTCCATCTCCTTAAGGGAGATTCAAAACTACTCAATAATTTACCCAAATTAATCCAAACCTATCCAATAATTAATTTTCATCAGTATGGATTTCCATATACTTAATTTGTATTTTGGATCATACAGAAACCTAGTTTTGATACAATAAAGCACAACTCTCAATGCCTTGGATTGAAGAAAGTATAGCCCTAGCCTGGTGGTGAGACATTGGAGCAGGAATGGGGAAAAGACCCACAAGAGGCACACACATATTCCCTGATGAGCTCTGGGATAATACATGGATTAGTGAGGACTTAGTCACAATCTTTACCTCAGACACTCAGCGCTTGCCCACACAGCTATTGCTTTTATTACTTGGTGCCCTGTACTAGCTGGCAAGTCAAAGTCTCAGCTAGTTAATGAACAAGCTTCAATTACTCATAGAGAAATATTGAGTTCTTATCTCTGTTTCATAAAGGTTCTGGGATAGATGTTGAATTAAAACAACAAAAAAAGGAAGCCTTTTGTTGATCATGAATTTGACTAAAAAAATGAAGAACTATATTCTGAACTTTCATCTCACAGATAGCAAGGCATTTGATGAGTGTGTTTCTCCCAAATCCAGAAATGCTTTTCTTCTCCTTCTCCCCCACAAATTACTAGCTCATCAAATAATGACTGAAGTGTTTAACTGCACACTGAAACAATTCCAAATGATTTTTTCCTCTTTCTCTGTTTTTCTAATGAGCATATACCAGTTTGTTTGCATTTCTGGTTTGCCTCACTTAACTATTTTCATTTTATAACTCTGGAACTTTACAAGGTTACTACATCCTAAAATGTAGCATTGAATACTGATAATAAGAGGCATTTATCATGTACTCAAAGTTTGCCCTGTATAAACTTCTAGCTGTGAGTTAGAACATCCTGTTTTACAGGTAAAGGACCTGAGATTGTGAAGGTATGCTTGTATTTAGTTAACAGATTTATTCTGGGCCAATTTTTTTTTCTACAGAAATGTAAGAATCTACAAGGATCTTCTATGTTCCAAGTACCTCAAGTGAAGCAATAGTTTAATATACAGGCTGAATGGTACTTTCATTCATGGTTTTGACTCACAAAAAAAAAAAGCGAGCAGAGAAAAGAGCAGTTCCTCCATTCACTGTGGTCTGAGTATGCAGTTCCCTCATGTTTGACATACAGAGAGGGAGGGACACAGGAGGAAAAACTCCCAAGTGTATTCTGTGGAAACAAGATAGGTAGAGCAGTGAGATGGCAGGGGCATTGTCTACAGAGGGAGAGAATATACCAGAAAGCTTGGCAGCTGGTGATCGGATGAGAATCCATGACAGAGATGGAGACAGTGACCTGGGTATACACCTCAGTCAGGAGAGAAAGAACCAGGGCTGTCAGAACCTAATTTTCCACTTCTTGAAAACCCCCACCCCTTAGTCCTGAAACCACACATATTTCTGGTCTCCAGTTGTGTTGGCAGATTGCTGTCCACTGGGTCCTGCTCATGTTTAATGTCCAGCTTCTGAAGAACATCTTTGCCCTCGTGATCTTTGATATAGCTTCTGTAATTCAGCTTGCTTGCTTGTGAAACCGCCAACTGTGTGTAGTTTTTTGCCTTTATAAACCCTGTCTAATTGGATGCCAGGGCTTTTCTTAGTTCTGAGACATGGTAACCCAGGACAAGTCAGTCGCAAGCTGGCTAATAAAGACTGGACTCTGAGGCTATTTCAGGACCAACTTATCTTTCAGGCTCAGTGCCTCAGATCTTTTATTCTTTTAGGAATCATAGAATATTGTAATTCTATTTTTTTCTTAAATTCATACCTTAAAACTTGTGCATGGAAAACTGTAACAGTTAACACAACTCAAAAGAAGGCTGCAGTTCTAATCTACTTTGCTCTTCAATGCTTCGGGAATGGAATTTATTTCTTTTTGGTGCCTCCGTTGGCTTTAAGGCAAGAGCACTGTGTTTCACTCTGTTGAATCACAGTCATGTCGAACTTTATGTATCCACCAAAGTGAAAGCAGACCCAAAATTGAAAACCTGTACCCATTTTTAGCACAGGCGATTCAGAAAGATGTGGTTGAGTTCTTTATTGCCTAACTAACTTTGTTGCCTGCCATGAGGGGACCCCTAGATGGTGGAAATGAAAGAATAGCAAAGCTCTGGCCCTGAGGAGGAATGAACTGAATGCTTTGTAGCTACAGAAGGAGAAATTCCAGATGACTAATATTCCATGTAAGGCAATAGAAAAGCAAGTGCTTACCAGAAGGAGAGGGAAGGATGCAGACTTTGGTAGATATTCCTTGAGATTCAAAGTCAGAAAAATCAACGTGAGCTCATCAGGGACAACTTGGACTAAGAGAAACCAATTGGGCCTGAAAGAAACATGCTTAAAAATGGCACAGAATCTCTGAATGAAAGATCCTGATTGTGGGTCAGGGCCTTAAGGATATGTCAGTGCTGTGGACAGTGATAGGCTTGAGCATCTAGTTTCTCTTACACTTAGACAAACAATGCTGAGCACCTGAGTATGGACACAGGGTCACTGGGCATCACTTAGCATCAAGTTAGGATACCTTTCTAGAACACTGCACAGGAAGGGTTCACAGCAGAGATATCCTGCAGGAGGAACTAGAAGCCTGTTTTCAGCCTGCACCTGAACTTCTGGTATGGGGTGTAAATTATGAGGACTTTTGCTTTCCATTTTGCTGCCCTGGGTGTAGTATAATGGTCGAAAAGCCCCTCAGAAGGTTTCTATTGTATATTTCTATTGTCCAGAGATTGGTGGGCTACAAGACCACTCGGGACACCATCAAGAATTTATTGAGCAAGGGAAGGACTGGTGCACCAAAACTACATCCCAAGGTCAGGATCTCAGAGTGAAGTCTCAAGTAACAAGCAGAGCTTTTTATGCCCCCAAATGGGGAGGGGTCAGGCATTAAATGGAATCTTTCCAACTCTCTTATAAGCTAAACAAAATTCAGAAGCCGAATGCAGAAGGAAAATGATCTAGTTGTCAGCAAGAATGCGGGTGCCAAGTTCACTTCTCTAAATTGGCTGCCCACAAACTACATTCAGTACTTGGTTTATTCAGGGGCTGTCACAAGTCTGTGTAGCTGGGTTTTTGTTTCCCCCATGGCATCCCAGTATCATCATGACTCTTGCCAAGGCTCTCCAGTACAAATGAAACTTGCATTTAGCACTTAGAATTTACTGCAGAGATGTCATAGATTAAAAACCATACTTATTAAACGAAAGATTTTTGTTTAAGCACTTGTTGATAGGTCTCGGGAGGTTTTTTCTGTGAAGTGCCTGTTCATATGTGCTGCTTATTCTTCAATTGGGTTGTTTCTTATTTTATTTCATTGGTTTATAGGAATTATGTACGTGTTCTGGCCTTTGACAATATGTTGAAATATGTGTTAGTAGATCCTGGCTCAATTCTGTATTTTTATTATAGTAACTAGAAGAGATATATTTGATATTATAGTATGTTCTTTGTGGTATACATTGTCATTTAAAATACTCTTGGGTAGGATCATAAGGAGATTATCTTGGACTCCTGTCTTTAGCTTCTGTGATTGAGAATTGTTGCCTTTCCCAGTACTGGGGCTTGGATTCAGGGCTTGAGCACTGTCCTTGGGCTTATTCAAGGCTAGCTCTAACACTTATGTGACAGCATTACTTTCAACTTTTTTTTGTATGTATGTGGTACTGAGGAATTGAACCTGGGTCTTTATACATGCTAGGCAAGCACTCTATCACTAGGCCAAATTCCTGGCCTAAATTGTTGCCTTTCTTATAGAACCGTATGACAACTCTGACTATCATAGCTCACCATATATTGACATCTTTTTCACTTTCAAGATGCTTTTTTTTCTTGTTTTTCTATATTTGCCTCAATATCACACTGCTCATTTCCACATTATACCACGAAACTGCCAAAGACCTGCCTTGATTGCTGACTATTGATTTCTAGATGGCTAAGTTCTCTCTCCACATGCACACCCCAATCCTCATTATCACGTATTCTTAGTAAAGAATGTTTTGGCCAAGCATATGGATGGAGATGGGGGTGTCTCTTTGTTTTTCTCTAGTAATAGGATAAGTTGATCGAGTTGCTTTCAAAACTGTATTGGGATTATGCGTGCACATTTCATTATTGATTAATTGGAAACAATTAAAATCTTACAATACAGAGTTGTCCTGTCAATGAACATGAAATACCTTTGAATGCCCTTCGGGAAATTTATATTCTCTTTTATTCAAGAATTTTAATAGCCTTTGGTACATTTATTCCAATACATCAAATCTTTTGTTTTTCAATTTAGTTTGTTTTCTAGAGTGCTATACAGAGGTATTAATTACATAGTGAGTACATTTCTTGTTGAACATTGTTACCTTCTTCCATGTTTTTCTCTCACTTTCCCTCCTTCCAACCTCCCCCTCCAAGTTGTAAAGTTCATTTGCAAGATATTGTTTTGTGAGTATCACTGTTACTCTGGTTCACCCTTTGTCCTTTGTCTTACCATTTTGTTGTTCCTCTTCCCTTCCTTAATTCAAATAAATGTATATACAATACACCAAGTAACAAAATCAGATACAGTGACGACAGGAGATAAACCATAGGGGGAAAAATGAAAGAAAAAAGAAATAACATTACATAGTACATTAAAAATGACAACCACAAAGAAAAATTCTTGTTTCTATAGCTTGAAGTTCATTTGGTGCTGTCTGACATATCTTTTTCCTTGTTGCCATAGCTAACTATGGATCTGTGGACTATTACTTTTGAGAAATCCTGTGGCTTACATGTAGAGTTGCTCCCAGTGAGTGATTCTGTATTCTGCACACTTTTATTATTATTATTATTTTATTGTTGGGGTAATATATACAGAGATTACAGTTAAATTCACCAGGTAGTAGGTGCATTACTTCTCACATGTTGATACCCCTTCTCATGTTTGTGTCCCCATTTCCCTCCTCCCAACCCCTCCCAATCATCTGGTTTTTCCCCTTCCCTTTCCTATTTCAAATAAAGAAATAAATGTATATACAATATACCAGGTAACAAAGTGAGATATAGTAACAATATGAGATTAACCAAAGGGTAAAACAAAAGAGAAGAACAACAATCACACATGATAAAGCTCTTGTTTCCATAGCTTTCCTAGACTGAGACCTCTGTAGAACAGATTTTCAGTTAGAGAGATGGCAGGTCATGAAGATAGCTGGATTCTTGCTGTATTCACTTTCTGGATTGTAAAGGAAAATTTGAAGATTTTTCTGTTTTCCCCAGGTTCCCAAAAGGATATGTGAAAGCATCCAAACAGTTCCTTTCTGTATTCAGGCACTAGAATTCCACTCAGCAACTCATGTTTGCCTACCAGTGTCATCCAAACACTCAGATGTGCTTTTCTAACTGTGTATAATCCTTTCACTCTTGTTTTCTTCTACCCTTTGCCCAGCCAAACTAAAAAGAGATACTTCTTATTTGTTTTTAAATAAATCTGTCATTTCAAGTGTTTTATTGTTAGGAATTGTTTCTTTTTCTGATTGAAAACAAAATTTCCCTCTCCTCTCCCTGTTTTATTATATTTTAGTTTTAAAGCCATGCAATATAGCTTTCGTGGTTTCCCTCATTTGTGATAACTAGAATGTGTCTATAAATCTACAAATAAACACACTGAATGGTAAAAGAAAAAAGGTACATGGGAACATATGGCGCCTCCCGGCATAGAAGCCCGGGTTGCTATCTGTGCTTCCAAGGCTCTGTGCCAAAAGGCATGTACACTCCTGAGCACACCCAGTGACATAAGCAGTCAGGAGCCAGAGGGTCCTGTCTGCTTCAGCCTGGAGCAGGAGCTCCGAATACCCCCGGCAAGTGGGTCGTGCCTCAGGACCCCACTGGCTGACAGTTGCATTCAGGGAGGTCCCTATTTGCTGCTGGTATGACATGGTATGACATGACAGGTTCAAAACGAACTATGCAACTTGCAGATAGGGACAGGAAGGAAAAACTGGCTGAGAGAGAGGCAGGGTGGAATAACACTGTCTAAAAAAGAAATGTACTTATCATCTGACACATGAAACGATAACCTTTCTGTATATCACCTTTGTAATTTCTTAAAAAATTTAAAAATACTGGACTAGGAGTTTTGCCTAGTGGTAAATTGCTCACCTCACGTGCATGAAAACTCAGGTTGGACTCCTCAGTACCACATACATAGAAAAAAAGCCCGAAGTGGTTCTGTAACTCGAGTGGTAGAGCTGTAGCCTTGAGAAAGCCCAAGGACAGTGCTCAGGCCCTGAGTTCAAGGCTGGCAAAAAAATAAAAGTAAAAAATGCGGATGCTCCTAAGCCTACAGCAAAGCAAGCAAAAACTTCTGTTGGGAAGAAGAGGTATCTTTTTTTTTTCTTTGTTGTTTTTGTTTTCATTTTCTTTTATCTTGGTTGTTTGTTTATCTGTCTTTGGGAAGTAAAGGGGATACACAGTGGTTTGACAAAGGCTGATCAGTGAATGCAACAGTGGTGCTCACTATTCACTGTGTTCCTCACTCCCTATATCAAATTGCATTTTTCTTTCATCTGAGAGGCTCAGATTTCTTCTTGTGGTAGCAAAGTATCTACAAGGTAATGAAGATTTATGCATCTAAATGCTTTCAAACCTTTTCTTCTTCCTTAGGTAATGATATCCTAGCAATGATAAAAATAAATGGCCAAAGTGGGAACTTTCAAAGAATGCTGAAACAAAGAGGAACATAACAGTCTCAGAAAGGAGACACTCTAGGAGCTCACTCCGACCTGCAGCCAGTCTTTTTCTAATGCCTTACATTGTAGCCACCAGTGCTAACTAAAAGCAATAAACTAAACTGTTCTTCATAGAAGCTGTATGCTTCCTGTAAGGCAAGGTTCCTGAGATTCATGGCTACTAGTTTTATTGACATTTAAACTATTTTGATGTTGAGGTTTCCTCAGTAGCAAAGGGACTACACTTGAAAGGGACACACTAGCATATGGAATGAAAGCAAATGATGTCATTTAGTGCCATCTTGTGTCAGAGACACAGAGCACAGTAGAATTCAGGAGAGAAGTGTCAATCTAGCCCAAGATCCTAGAAACTATTCAAGATTTTGATGTGCTATACTACATAAACTATCTTTTCCTTTTTAATTTCATAAGTAACTAAAAATTGAAGTCCATGTTGAGTTAATGTTATTTACAAAACTAAATGTATAGTATTGGAAGAAGTGCTGTGATTCAATATTTAGCCAACATATGTGGGGATCTTCATTGTCTTCAGGTGAATAGTTTTCTTCCATTTCATTTAATATATAACTTCTTAAAGCTGATAAGGTTTATTCCTTCTATTGAGTTACTTGCTTCCTATGTTGTTCTGTTTTGTATTGTGGGTTTTTTTCCATCATATGCTTGATTCTGGCTAATAAGATTGAGATTCATTATATTTGTATTTTAATTTTATTAAAGTATTAATTTTATATACAGATCTTTCTTCTGTTCTGTTGGTAAATAGTTCCCAGGCATAATGACTTTATTCTCATTAATCTCTTAACAGATGTATTTTATACTTTTATAACTAAGATGGTTTGTTGTTGCTGCTTTTTGTTTCCAAACTGTGTAGTCAGAAAATGAACGGAACTCCTTCAATTATAACATTTTGGGGATGAAATTGAACTCGAGTGTTTTGTTTAGATTTCTTTTCAATTTAAACTACTTCGTTAAAATACCCTGCCTTTACTCTTGTTATGCCAGGGTTGTTGCTTATAGAGTAAAAGAAAAGTTTAAAGTTAAAAATCCACAATTTAAAAGGAAATTAACTAGGTTTCCCCATGTCAATATCATATAGTCCTTTAATGTCTCGTTACCTCTGTAAATTGTCCTAAAGACACGACATTCAACCTCAGTTAGTACCCCTGTTGATGGAAGAAAACTTTTCGTCCAGTTTGGTGAATGCAGAATGCTGGAGGAAGCTCCATGTACCCACACAGTCCTCTAACACTGAGTGTCCTGCCCTGCCAGACATATGACTCTTACAGATCTTTGATTCTTCATTTCTGTGACAGAGCAGAGTTAAGTATTCAGTGTCAGTGACAAGTTGAAAAACTTTATTGTGACTTGTCAAATTATGCATAAAGCCTTGTGGAAAATCAAGGCAGACACGTGCTATCATATATTTGCATTTGTCTTTTATTTTTTCAACCTAGCCCAGTGCATCGCTTCATCTGTCGACGCAGTGGTTCATTATTTCTTTCTTTCTACCCACCCTCTTTCCTATCCTCCTTTTTTCTATCCTCTTCTTTCCTTAGATATTCATGGTGAGACCATCATTCCCACTGATATAGACTCTGAGATTATTTGTCTGTAGACAGAAGCAACATGGAACTTCCTGGGCCCTGAATCATATTTGCATATTTTGTTAATGTTTCTTCTCTGACGTGGTGGTGTTATTTCTGCAATTAGATCCTTAGACAGTAGGATCTAAAATCCAAATCTGTACCTGGTTGTAGCAGATGGCTCCCTCACTGACTCTTCCTCTATTGGCTGGCCTAGAATTTCTTTACTGCCTCCTCTATTATCTGATCTAGAATTTCCTTACTGCTTCTACTGCTTTGGCCCATAAACCACCTTAACAAGTCTACTTCAGTTGATCACTCTTTTGCTCTTCATCCTCTCTGAGAGTGATTCCCTCAAATCATGAGAATCATTTCCTTAAACGTACCTAGGACTATCCTCTAAATTTGACAAAATAAATTTAAAAATAAATATTATATGCTAGTGTGTACATGAACTACCCCCACTCACCTGACACACATAGCAATATAAGAAATATGTTTAACAAATACAATGTACTTTGTTAATGTTCATAGATAATGTACTTCAGTCCCATGAGTCTGTCTGCTTCACTGGGTATTTGGTTTCTAATGAAATCTGACTTTAATCTTTGAACAAAAATGGTATATTTTTCCAAACTAGTTTTGGCATGATGTATGATAAGTTGTTTTCTGAGAACCTTTGGATGGAATATGTGTCCAACAAATGAAGAAGAATTTAACTGAAATGCCATGGATCCATTCAGGTTGATTAATATTTTGCCTGTAACATGTGGCCCACTTGGACATACGCAGTGGCTACATGTCACGCTGACCTCCCTTCAACAGAACTTGCTTTAAGGCTGTCACACCTGCAGACTTTCTCTGGTGTTCATACACCAGCGCCACTCCAACAAATGCCTAAGAACACAGTTTTAGCAGCAGAGCCTCCTCTCTAGGTTCAGGATCCCTCTAAGCCCTGGGACGCCACAGGCATCCATCTAACATCTTCTTTGGGGTACATTGCCGCCTGATATAGTCATGAGTGACAGGTCCCTATCAGTCTTCTGTCAACTCCTCCCTTCTTCCTCCTGCATAGGAAGTCCCATATAAACATCTGTATTTCTAACTCAGTCTTAGCATCTGCTTCCCAAAGGATCTCAGCTGACACATTACATTTAGTCTTTGCCAACTAGACCACTGTGGAAATGAATTCTAGCACGCTATGAAGCAAAGCATTAATCTCTTGAGTTCGTGGTATACCAGAAAGGACCTATGAAAAATAATTTAAATCTAAGCAAACAAAAAAGCAATTATTTTTTCTAAAAAAAAGAACACTGTAGATAACACAAATGAACTAAGAAATTTCACCCTTTTTTGTAATTTTCTTCCACAAAAGCCACACTCCTCATAATACCTGCAGTGTTTTGATAAGCTTGCTGGTACACAATTAGAAAATGACTCATTTCAAAACTTTTAGGTATCATTAAAGGGGAAATTATATTCTCTAGCATGTTAGAACAAGGTAGGCAATATGTATCATCTCTTAATCTATACCAAGAGGCAATCAAAAAGAGACTCCAAATTTACTTTTCTGTACAACTTTCACTGCTTGGGTGAGCAAGAGAAAAAGTCAGGGTTCTGTGCCATCATATTAATCACAAGCCATTTCACATTGTGTGTTTGTGTGGTTTCTATACTCTGTCACTGGAGCAAGGTGTGTCCTAGTGTTAAGAGAACAATCAGGAGGAAAAAGGAAAATCAGGATAGTGTTCTTCTCATAAATCATGAACAAGTGATTCAGAAAGGTGAGTATTGAGAAAAGCCAGAAGGCTAATAAACTGTTGTTTTCAGTTATTGTAACTGTCAAAATGAGGGAAGAAATATTCTTAGCTTCCCCTTGTCTGAAAGATTGCTTTGAGAAACAAACATCTAGAAGAAAAAGAAAGAAATTCCATTAAAGTGTCAATTTTATAAAGTAAATTTTCCTTAGAGAACTATCAATAAAGTTCTAAAGTTTTTCATTAGGGTCTAAAGTAGTTTATTTGTGTTGCCTATTAGATGTATTGAGTTTTGTTGTTGTTGTTGCTGTTTGTAAAACAAAGAACTTTGTAATTGCTACATTAAAAGGTCCATCAATCTTCTTGAAAAGTAAGTACAGTTATCTCTGTTAGGATCATAAAGCTGATGCTTCATTTCAAATTTGATGGATATTATGTGAAGATATCAGAGCAAAGATGCCTTTAAAATATACTAAATCACTGTTGGGGTTTTATTCAGAACAAATGCTTCTAAAGTTCCCATAAGAAGAGAGTTTATGGAAATTAAACCCCAAATCTGAAGACTAGACTGAAACCCTGTTGAACTATTTACTAATTTTATACATATGTTAGAGAACAGGAAACCCTGAGGTTAGAACTAATTCTAATTCTTCCAAAATAAAGGCAACTTTTATTGTGTTTAAAGTACACAGTTGAAGCCAACCTGGGTAGTAAAGTCTGTAAGATATTTTTTCTAGTTCACTACCAAAAACAGCCAGAAGTGGAGCTGTAGCACAAGTGTTAAGAGTACTAGCCTTGAACAGAAAAGGTCAGTTACAGTGCTCAGACAGAAGGTTCAAGACACAAGATTGGCACACACACACACACACACACACACACTTGGTTTAATTAATCATAGTGAATCAAGGAGCATTGTATTTATAAACTGCTTTGTTGTATGGATTCTTTGTACAATGACTTTAAAATAATAAAAAATATTTTTAAACAGTGAGATGTGAAATGAAATTTAATAATTCGTTCTCTGAAATGACTCATGAGCTTGGTTATTATTCTGGGCCGATAAGTTAAAGTACGAGACTGACTCTAAGCTGGAGGAGGTCAAGAGGGTAATGCCAGGCTTTGAAAATGTCGATTTGGGATTATAGATAGTATCAAACCTGTGCATCTACTAGGGAGATGGGGCCAGCTAGCATAAGTAGTTTGGGTGGTCAGTCTTAGGAACTGAATTTGAGCCTTTTAAATGTGGTCCATTGGCTGACTGTAAATGTCAAGTCTCAGAGTGGGAGAATTGCTATTTTCTACATTCCATTTTTGAAACCTGGTGTAGCAGTAGTAACTGTAGCATCAGTTAACATTATAAGATGTTTATTTTTAATATAATGAAGAACAGTAATTATAATTTCTCTCAATTTTAACAATAAGGCAAGACAAATTTAGAATTTCATCATACATTTATAGTAATTAATCACTGAGTTGAGAGGCAAGAAGTTCTCTCTCTCTCTCTCTCTCCCTCTCTCCCTCTCTCCCTCTCTCCCTCTCTCCCTCTCTCCCTCTCCCTCTCTCCCTCTCTCCCTCTCTCCCCTCTCTCCCTCTCTCCCTCTCTCCCTCTCCCTCTCCCTCTCCCTCTCCCTCTCCTCTCTCTCTCTCTCTCTCTCTCTCTCTCTCTCTCTCTCTCTCTCTCTCTCTCTCTCTCTCTCTCTCTCTCTATCTCTCTCTCTTCAATAACATCCCAGAGCATTCCATGAAGAATCAGGTGAAAATTCCAGACTAACTATATTGAAGAATACTGGGTGAATAAGCACAGCAGAGAAACACACTGGAAGAGCCAGGCTCAACATAGACCAACAGAGTGGGAATTGTAGTTAAGTCTCCTCATCTGTGTTCATGGGACAAAGTCAAGCTCTCCCATCAAAACTGACATCTGAGTGACTGTCACAGCCAAGTGACTGAAACCTTTAAGGCTAAGGAAGTCAGCATGCCCCAGGTAATTTCACTCCCTCTGTTCTCATGAACATAGTAATCCTCTGGTTTCTGATCAATTGAAAAGGATCGTCCCACCTCAATTGTGGTCTCAAAAATCTTTGTATGCTAATCAGGAGTTGTTATCAGAGGCGATAATCCTATCACTCAATCTGTGTACAAGTGGAAAATTGCAGCACTAGAGGTTATCGTGTCATTGCTGACAGTCTCAAGCCATGCTTGCTGGTGAGTAAGACTTGCACCCCAACAGGCTAGATGGTTCTACTTCATTATCTTGAACAGCAGGAATTTGAAATTCTATCTTAAAAAAATAGGTCAGCATTGGGGGCACAGGAGGGCACTACAAATGAACCATCTGGCTGATGATAGAGAAAAAAATAGCCATATTATCACTGACAGCACAACACAGAAGTGTAATAAAAGTGGGTTTTGAAAGTCCTCATAGGTCAGTAGTTAGAAGATAGAATATTAATCTATGTCAGAGTTTGGAACTTTGTTTAGTAATGTAGCATACAGTAAAATTTACCTTATTGGGGAAGGATGCTAGAAGTTCTGAGAAGTGCCTAAAGACACTACTGCCATAATTACTAAAACAGAGAAAAATATCCCTGGCTTCTCCTGATTTCTTTGTGCTGTTTGTAGTGAAACCATCTCTCAGTTCCTAACTTGCTTCTTTCTGTCCTTCGGTTTTGTGTTTTGTCCTCAGATGTCATGTGATTGGAATCGTACAATGTGAAGGTTTAAGTCTATTTGTCTTTAGCAACAACCAGTAGAGTTTTTTTTAATGTTTACTCAATAAACATTTACTACCTTCATGTCTCCTGAAATTAGAAGCCTTGATTTTGTTCAGCTGACTTGTGATGTTCTACCATTTAAGCCATGTCTCCAGCTCAACTTTTCTTCTAGTTAATTGGATATGGAGATTCACAATTTGTTTTCTGCCCAAGCTGGCTTCAAACTTCAGTTCTTCAGATCTCAGTGTCCTGAGTAGCTAGGATTATAGGAGTGAGCCTCTTGTGTCCAGCTCAATTATTAGGTTCAATTATTGCTATAGCTTTAATCCGAAGTATTTATTAGCAAAGATTCATGTGTTAGGGGCATAGTCTGAAGAATGTTGCTATCAGAAGGTGGTGTTGGATTTTTACGAGGCGGGAGGGCTTTAGGTCATTGGAAGGGATACATTACATCTGCACCTCCCTCGGTTTCATTTGTTCACTGTGTGTTCTGCTTATGACTTGGCATATGCACTACAGCCCAAGAAACAATGGTTCCATATGATTGTGGAGCAGAACATCTAAAACCATGAGCCCCAACAAATTATCCCACATAACGGCAGGAAGATGATAAAAAACCTTTCTAAAAGCTAAATCTACACATACTAGGGAAATGAACTACAAAAGAGAGGTAGCAAGAACCTCCACAGTTGCTCTCTTTGTTCTCTGTCTGAGGAGAAGGAGCCTGACAGGCCATCCAGGACCATCTGGTTCCATCTTGCCATTGTTGAGTTGGAACTGTGCCAGTAGGTGACCACAGACATAGATGTTAGTGACAAAATCAATGCAAGAATTCACAGTTTTCTTTTGACTCCGAGCTACGTGGAGAGGTAAATCTTCTGAAACCCAATTTAAATGGAGGAGTTGCTGTTTGTAATATATTTATTATGAAGGCTTTCTTTTTAATTTCATTATCAAATAGAAATAAATTGCTAAAGAGGAAAGGTAATCCAAACTCTGCTATAATTAGTTCTGAACATATGATTTCTTACTTCATTTTACTTCATTTTATGTGTAGCATAAGGAAAAGAATTACTATAGATTTTGGAAAATTCTTTCTGAGAGTGTTAGGTGATTTAAGCAGAGAACAGATGCTTTTGCCTCCTCCTGCTAAGACTTACACACACTTAAATAGAATAATAAGAACACCAACACAGCCTTTAGTTTTGTATTCAAACTTAAAGCAGCTTGACTTTGAAACAGATCATGAAGTTAAGTGTTAGGATGATATATGTGTTTGCATGTGAGTGAGAAGATTCATGATTTCTACATTGAACTCATTAGGTTCTTTAGACAGAAATCACATCTATCTTTTAATTTCTCAAATTATATGTCCTAGTCTCAAAGATGTCCACCATAACTGTTTTCCAAGCACAAAAATATCTTTCCAATATCTCCTCAAGAGGCCTCATAAATGCATTAACTCCTCCCCCGACTTCCTGCTAAATCAAATGTACCCAAAGTGCAAGATCGGAACACCAATCAGCTATCTAGTGACCTGAAACTCAAGGACAGAGAAAGCTAATCTAATTTCCTCAGTCAATAATGCAAATGAAAGAGAGAAAAAAAAAACAGAGAGGCAATCAAGAATTTTAGCACCAGTGACTAGAGCTGAAAGGTCACAGTACTACAAGCATCAGAGAAATGATGATGTAGACACTGTAATTAAAAGGGAGCGGAAGCTATGGTTCACAGGTGAAGTCAGAGGGTAGAAGCTGGGAATCAGCTCATTTGTGATGAAGATGAGTTGCAGGTTAGCAGAATGAACAACAGACCCACGGTCTGCCATCCACAGGCCTTGTTTTCCTTAGTCCTGGACTCAGAGGGTCTCCTGTCAGGCATTGTCCTCTTCCCAGTTGAGTGAGTCTCTAAGACTCTAGATTCTATTTTAACAAAAATTGATAGCCAAGACTCTTCAAATTAATCAAAGCAGGTAGTAGAATACAAGTATAAACATCTTTTTCTGATAGTAAAAGTAAATCTCTTTCTTATTTATTAAAAAGGAAATGCAGAAAAGAAACAGATTTAATGGATTTTCTGGATAAGAACATGTATGTATTTTTTCTTCATTTTTTCTTTTTTAATTTCCTCTCTCCCTCCCTCCCTCCCTCCCTCCCTCCCTCCCTCCTTCTCTCGCTCCTTCTCTCCCTCTCCCTCTCCCCCCGCCTCTCTCTGTGTCTCTCTGTCTCTGTCTGTCTGTCTGTCTGTCTGTCTGTCTGTCTCTCTCTCTCTCTCTCTCTCTCTCTCTCTCTCTCTCTCTCTCTCTCTCTCTCTCTCTCTCTCTCTCTCTCTCTCTCTCTCTCTCTCTCTCTCTCTCCCTCTCTCTCTCAGTCCTGGGGCACCTTTTGAGCCACAGCACCACTTTTGGCTTTTTCTGAGTAGGTTATTGAAGATAGGAGTTTCACAGACTTTTCTGCCTGGACTGGCTTTGAGCTACCATCCTCAGATCTCAGCTTCCTGAGTAGCTAGGATTACAGGCATGAGCCACTGGAGCCCAGCTGGTTAAGACTTTTAAATAAATCAAGAGCTTTAAAAATAAATTTTAGTTTTGTCACTAAGTAATACAGATAGGAACAAACAATTTCCAAGAGGAGTTTTTTTTTAAAAATTGCCTTAATTACATAAAAAGAATATTTGTAATGGGCATATTTATGGAAAATCTTTCTTAACATTCAAGGATAATTTTCACCCCTTTTATATTTTTTTTCCTATAAAACAGTTTCTTTTATCCTTGGGGTCAACCAGTTCCAAGGCTCTCAATGATACTCAAATTGAGGGGTGTCTCAAGTATCTTATATAAAATGGTAGATGATCTATAGACAAGCCATAGCCATCTTCTCATCCCATATTCAATAACCCCATATACAACAATCTCTAGAGATTAGTACAATGTCATATTCAAAATGCTATTAGAATGTATGATTTAGAGAAAAGTTACAAGAAAAATTGTCTATAAGGGCCGGGAGTTTGGCCTAGTGGTTAAAGTGCTTGCCTAGCATGCATGAAGACCCGGGTTCGATTCCTCGGTACTACATATATAGAAAAAAGCCCGAAGTGGTGCTGAGGCTCAAGTGGTAGAGCTCTAGCCTTGAGAAAGTCCAAGGACAGTGCTCAGGCCCTGAGCTCAAGCCCAGGACTGGCAAAAAAAAAATTGTCTATAAATGTTCATCACAAACTGTTTTTTTCTGTGTGTGTGTGTGTGTGTGTGTGTGTGTGTGTGTGTGTGTGTTCATTTGAGTATGGAACTGGGGATTGAAATAAGGGCCTCTACTACTAGAGCCATACCCCAGCCAGCTCTAGACTATGATTTTTTACCTCTACCTCTTGAATAGCTAGGACCACAGACACATGTCACTATGCCTAGCTGTGGACATTATATTTTTTTCATACATATTTATGCATATATCTTGATCATAGTCACTCTCATTCTCCCTCCTCCCTCTGTCCATTCCATAACCATTCTCCTCAGCTTTCCTTGCTCCATTTTCCTACATGCACATAGACTTACTACCATACTTGTCCTCCTGCTCTCTGTCTGTTCATATGTCCCACCCTCTCCCTGGGCAAGACATATTTCCACATCTTAATATTCATTTTTTAAGCTGCCTTTTAATTTCTCAAGGAGGTTCACCATGGAGTCTGTATTTATATATATCATGCTTTATTCAGGTTGATTATATGTACACATTTATACATATGTATACATATATACATAACACACATACATGCATATATACATCTATAAGCACAGATTGTATGCATGCTCAAAATTTCAATGCACTTTTGAATCTGAATGTGAAAAAGCAGATATGGAGCTCTTATATCGAGGAACAATTATATTTTCTTCTTTAACTCAGATACCTTATTTTATTATTTCTATTCTTGTCATAATCATGCTCACCTTAAGACTGGAACATCTCAACCTCACTGACAAACACGTTTCCTTCTTGCAGAAAGGAAACTTCTCAGCTCCATGAGTGTGTTTTCACACTGCACATGGAAGTTCCCTCACTTTATCGTGTACCCTTCAAGTCACAAAACTAGTCACAGAGAAGAGCTAACTCCTGAATATTTCAATGCTGTTTTATGACTTACTACTTTGAACCAATGCTTAATTACCAATAATTATTGTGAATATGATTAAAACATGAGTCACTGGAACATTAGATTATCCCAAATATTCATTTGGCAATATATTTCTACTATTTTTTTTTTTTTGCCAGTCCTGGGTCTTGAATTCAGGGCCTGGGCTCTATCCTTGGCCTGAGCCACAGCACCACATCTGACTTTTTCTATGTATGTGGTATGGAGGAATCAAATCCAGGGCTATGTGCCTGCTAGGCAAGCACTCTACCACTAGGCCATGCTCCTGGCCCCTGGCAATGTATTTCTATCCATAGCCCCTAATAAATCTTTCAGTTACGTGTTTACTTTCCTGCTAAGCTCTTTTATTGTATGAAATGTGTACAAATATTAATATGAGCCATAGCAAGCTGCAAAATTGGCCTGTATAAACCATTAACATTATATTCAATCCTTCATTGTGCGAGAATTCATTGTAGGCATATTTCTCTGTCCTTGGAAGCACTATAAATAATCCAGATATAGTGAAATTTTAATGACAATGTTTGTATTACCCTGAATTAGAAGTTATGATAGAGTGTGGTATTCTCTTGATTTTTCAAAATTTCTTCATAATTTTATCATTGGCAGTAATATCAGCATGAGTTCTTTTTTCATATATTTTTATTGTAATAAATAGAAGGGTTGCATTATATTCACCAGGTAGAAGGTGCATTAGTTCACAAATATTGATAACCTTTCTTATGTTTTGATCCCCATTTTCCTCCCCCTACCCCCGCCACTCATCTTGTTTTCGCCTCTTCTCTATCCTATTTCAAATAACCAAATAAACATATATATATAATATCATATAACAGGTAACAATATGAGATAACCAAGGGACAGCAAATGAGATGAGAAATAATATAATACATTAAGGACAACAATCACTCATTATATGGTTTTTGTTCCTATAATCTGGAGGTCCGTTCATTTAGCATCATACTATATGGCCTTATGTATCTAGGTTTTGTTCTATTGTGAATCTCTGCTAGGAGAGCCCATGGTTTCTATTGGTTATGACAAATGAGGAAAACCATTGAGCCTATGTTCCTTTGAGTCTGGCTTACTTCACTTAATATGATTTTTTCTAAGTCCATTTCCTTTCAAATGGGGTGATGTCGTTCTTTCTGATGGCAGCATAGAATTCCATTGTGTATAAATACCACATCTTGTTGATCCACTCATCAACTGAGGGGCATCTGGGTTGGTTACATGTCTTCGTTATGGTAAATAGTTCTGCAATGAAGATGGATTGTTGTGCTTGTAGATTTAGTATGTCCTTGTTTCTGGGCGAGTGGGTAAATACCAAGTAGTGGAATTTCAGCATGAGTTCTTGCTCAGGATCTTCTGGTGCTACAGATTGAAGTGTCATGATTGTTAATAGAACTATGTCCATTTCTGAGAGGTGACTCTAAGGTCCATAAGGAGATTTGAGGCAGTTTTATGACTACACATTCATCACAGCTGAAGAGAATATCTATTGTTTGGTTTTAGTTTAACATCTTGTCTCTCAATTCTCAAATTACTTCATTTTATCCAAGGAAGGGTGACAACTCTGCTACTCCTTTCTCTGCCATCTCACCCTTCTTCCTCTCCCATCCAGAAGGTTGACTAAGGAGAGGGCCTAGATGGAAGATGGGAGTTGGAGCTAGGAAAAACATATTATGTTTTCCCTATGAGAGAGTGGCAGGTTAGAGGAGAGAGGATCACCAAGGACCAGGAGTTTGGCCTAGTGGTTAAAGTGCTTGCCTAGCATGCATGAAGACCCGGGTTTGATTCCTTGGTACCACATACATAGAAAAAAGCCGGAAGTGGTGCTGAGGCTCAAGTGGTAGAGCTCTAGCCTTGAGAAAGTCCAAGGACAGTGCTCAGGCCCTGAGCTCAAGCCCAGGACTGGCAAAAAAAAAGAGAGGATCACCAAAAAGACAGAGAAAAAGAGACTAAGGACAACTCTGGATGGCATAGGCCATGGTGGAAGATTAAAGAATAGAAGGGGAAGAATCAAGCACAGTTCCAATTATTCTGTTCAAAGAATGGGATTCTGTTCTTAATCTTGCAGAAGAGCATCAAAAGTTTACAATAAATACATTCCTTTTGCCGAGTGCATGGTGCTATTAGGTGGATTGAAAGAGAAAAATAAGACAGATAATATATGCCCATTTACATGGCAACTATCTATTTCAATGGAAAACAAGGCATTGCGTGATCTTATTGTCAACTTGTGTGCTGTGGGATTTAATATGAGCTAAATTTTCAAAATAGTATAAGAAGAGATGTTGCATAATTATAACTATAGTCACTGTCACAGAAATGTTATGTCAATAAATCGAATGAGATAATACCGCAGTAATGATAAACAGGATTTTGCAAACACATGTTATTAAATGTGGCAAAGGAAGGCATTATTTGGCTACAGCTCTGGAATAGAAAATCAAACTAATTAGATTAGGGGGTAAATTGCTATTAAGTTACTGGTTGTTGTCCCTGGAGTCTGGCAGCATGGCTTTGTATTTCAATCCTTCACCATCAATTAATAGTTAAGCAACTGCTTAACAAGATTAACAATCACAGCATGCATTGACTTGATTTTGCCTGTGGTTGAAGCATAATTTGCTGGTTTTGATTACTGTAAAAACCATGAAATCTCATTAAAATAATATGTTAGGATGGGCATAACAATACTAAGATGGCACCAATTCTTGTGGAACACATTGTGTTAGGTGGGTGTTCTGACAACTCTACATCTTAGGAGTCATGTTTTCTTATATTACATTATTTAATTTTAAATTTAAATATCTTCTGTTAGGTCCTACTTATTTGCTTCTGTCTTTTCTGCCAGGGAGTAAATGATATCACTTACTTTTATAGAGTGTCTGTCATGTTTACTCTGATGTATTCTGGTCATCAGAGGAATCAAATACAGGTTATTGAGTAAAGAAATCAAATTCTTGGGGCTGAGAGTTTGACCTAGTGATAGAGCGCCTCCCTAGCAAGCATGAAGACCCAGGTTCAATTTCTTGGTACCACATACATAGAAAAAGCCAAAAATGGTGCTGCGGCTCAAGTAGTAGAGTTCTATCCCTGTGAAAGCCCAAGTTCAATGCTCAGGCCCTGAGTTCAAGCCCCAGAAATGGCAATAAATAAATAAATAGTTATTGAGTGAATGTAAATCAAGAGCCAGCATTCTGGACTTCCATGTGATGTGAGGTAGTTCCATCCAAGCACAATGGACCCTCACATTGATGCAGCTCTGTCCTTCCTCTTTGCCTGTTCAAATGGTGCCCTGATTCCACACTCACATTTAATAGTGAAAGACTTAGACATACATTTCTCAATTCAGCGTAGCCCATTGTGGACGGTTGTCTGTCATTCTATTATATCTATTGAGACATCTAAAAGAATCCCAGGTAATCTACCTTTACTGAAAGCTGTCTTCTCTTCAAATGTTAGACATATACATACCTTATTTTTTCAGTTGTGGGTCTGTGTATGTGTGTAACTCCGTGTGTGTGTGTGTGTGTGTGTGTGTGTGTGTGTGTGTTCACTGGTACTTGGGCTTGAACTCAGGGCCTCTTGATCTCACTTGGCTTTTTCACTTAAGACTGTTGTTCTACCATTTCAGTCATACTTCCAGTTCTAGCTTTTTGAGGCTTAATTGTAGGTGAAAGTCTTATTTCCTGCAGAGACTGGTTTCCAGCTGGTGTCCTCAGATTTCAGCCTCCTGATAGTTAAGATTATAGGTATAAGCTACTATATGTATAAGCTCTTTTTTCTTTCTTTTCTTTTTTTAAAACTTATTTTGAAAGTTATTAGATATACTTATGAAGCTGAAAATCCCTGATATTAATTTCAGGTAAGATATTTGTGCTTAAAGATTTCATGTTCACAATATAAAAGTTATTAGGGTTAGATTCTTATCTTTTCCACTATTTTGAATTTTGAACACACTCACACACGCACACACACACACACACACATTACTTTTGGTTTGATGTTAAAATACTTATAAGGACCAAAACACATATAGAAAATTTACTACGAAAGTAAATGCAACGTGGGCTTTTTATTTGAAATAAAATGACCTTGCAATGCGTCACCTGAGCTGGCCTGAGTATAGGAATTTATTTAACTACTAATTCCACAAGTATCTACTTAGCATCTGATTTGAGCTTGACATGCACTCAGCTTACTAGAAGAGATCAAACAAGGTAAGCATCTCACCTTACAGGAAAGGAGGAAGGAGGACTGACAGGCAAGCTCCTGAAATGCATTGTGCACACAAATATGAGAGGACTAGGGGGTGAGACTGCCCTGTGCAGTAGGAAACAAACTAGTGGAAAGTCCTGAAGGCCTTTCTAAGGCAAAGATACAAACTGAGCTACTTAGTAAAGGCTAAGAGAACCGAGGACATTAAGAACTCTCTCTTCCAACATGTAACAGACTCAAACTCTTAGGACCCTAATTCAAATTTTGAAGAAGAAATTTGGAAAAACTAGTTTGAAACACACATTCATTTTTAGTAAACACCTGTCAGCTGTGGCCAGTCCAGATTGGCAGGACCATCTGGCCAGACACTAGGGAAGACGGGAACATGAAGTCTGATTTTTTTCCACATACAATTCTAAAGGTACTTGTTCCTCAAACTGTAATTGCAGGAAGCTAAAGGCCCCTAGGACCACCCCAGGTTTAAAGCTTCCCTTAGAACTTGGCATAGAGTTGTACTCTGGCCAAGATGTACAATAGTGAAAGAATATAAAGACAAATGTCCCAAAGTGTTAAAAGAGTAGAAAGCCATGGTGGTGAAATCTGAGTGGCACTTTCCAGCATCCTCTCTGATGCTCATACACAAAATACCCTTAATTCCCCAGAAATGATAAGGATAACGATAATGTACACACCCTGTTGCTAGCCAATCTTGCTCACAGGAGACCTGGATTGTTTCACTTGGTGCTGATCTTTAAGTACCTTTTGCACAGGATGTACCCAAACTCAGGCCCCAGAAAGAGTGCAGGAGTTTAACACAAAGACTTGGTAACCAAAGTTTAGACTAAAAGTGGCTAGGGGAAACACTCCCAATTCTATGTTCTCAGGCATCAGGCCACGATTAACTCTATCTGCACTTTTCAGCGGAGATGGATCAATGTTGTGTCCCCTAAACCACAGCCTCCGCCCCCTCTCTCCAGATGCCCTTTGTCTTTAACAGGAAGCATACCAAATGTATGCCCACACTCCAGGGTAAAGCTCATATGCATGTGATGATTGTTAGCCACAGTGTATTTGCCTCTTATTTGTGCAGTTGGCTCTGTAATTTAAACACAGTTCATTTTCCTTGAGTATTAAGTATCTTTTTAAACATAAGCCATTATTGGGAAGACAACTTTCCCAGATGGTTGTAGGTGGGTCTGCTTCATCAATAGTTTCAGGTTTTCCAAACCACATCTTTCCTTTGAGAGTTACTACATTTCCTCACATATGGGAATCTCATGCGCTTTACACTACTCTAACAATCAGGCTGCAGGATCATTCTGTTTGTGGGAATGCTTGTAAAGGATTCTTTCTACTTAGCTCTTCAGTTAACTAAGGTGTCTGGGAGAGTATGCAGGTCAAGTTCATGGAGAGAGGAAAATATCTGACTCAGAGTTGTCAGTTCAGAGGTCTTGGGGAAAACTAGCTTTTTTTCTTATCTCAGGATACTTTTCATTCATTCAGTGATCCCTGTTTCTCCAGCCTTTTCTCTCCTTAGGTTCTTTTGTTCCAATGTCTTGCATTCCTCAAGTATCTCATCTAGTGTCTTAACTCTAGCTTAATAGGGCCATGTGAGGTCCTCAAAGTTGTGTCAGCCATGAGAAAGCGTAGCAATGTTTGTGAAGTAATACACCTTCTATCTGGCGAATATAATGTAACCCTTCTATTCATTATAATTTAAAAAAAAGAAGTTCAAAGGGGGTGGGAGGAGGGAAATGGGGCAAAGACATGAGGAGTATCAATGTTTGTGAAGTAATATACCTTCTATCTGGCAAATATAATGTAATCCTTTTTATTAATTACAATAAAAATAAATAAAGAAAGAAAGAAAGGTCATTGTAAGCTCTCAGCCGGTCATGTCCACCCTCCTATATGTTGTTTTTTTTTAGGTTATTTTTTTTGTATTGTGATTAATAGAAGGGTTACATTATATTCACCAGATAGAAGGTGCATAACTTCACAAACATTGATAGCCTTTCTTATGACATTTTTTTAAAAACTAGCATCAACTAGTTGTACACAAGATCTCTATTTTTGACATGTCTATATATGTATACATATATAGAGAGAAATCAGTCACCCTCTCTGTCGTACTCCTTCTTCCTCTCTTCCCAAACCAATCTCAACAAACTTCATTGTTCTATTTCCATGCATGTACATAATTATGTTCTTCATAATCACTTCCTCTGCCACCTCCATTCTGCCTCCACTGCTACCCACAAGGCCTATTCTTTCCTTCAAGACCTATTTTATACTGTTGTCATTCATTTTTTGAGTATATGTTATTTGTAGAGGAATCTCACCAGGCATTTCACACATGCATATTATGTGATTTAATGAGATTGACCCCCCTCATTTACTTTCACTTCCTCCTTACCTGCTATTATTCAACAGCTTTTTGCTTTGCTGTCTTCAGTTACAAATGCAACGTACTGTTTACCTTCCAAAATTCTCCTTCTGTCCTCCACTGCAATCATGAACATTCTCTCCAGCAGGGTAGAACTAAAATAGAAGATATTTTTCACCTGCTAGTATTGTCTATGAGTCATCAATATCTAATTCTGCATTGGACATTACAGTAAGTCTACTTTGCATTGAAAGAAAAGAAAGAAAGGAGAAAACATTTTCCTTCCTGTTACCCACATATCTCATTATTTTTACCTACCACACTCATTCTGCCTTTATGTTTGGATGTAGTTTTACCCAGATGTGAAGTTCATCTCAGGACTGTGACAGACAAATACCTTCAACTCAGGAAGGAAGAATGTCAGGCTGGACTATTGCTGATTTTATCCTGGCATGCTCCTCTGATAAATGGCCTCAACTTCGTAACTTTGAATGGTATTGGAACGGAAACAATAAAGATTAGGATTGAGCTGGAGAAGAAGGCAGCCTTCTTGCCTACTTGTGGAATTGTTTTAATGAAAAACGAAAAGGCAACTATTCTGTGCACATTTCAGAAAAATGAAATCCCTAACCACTTTGTCTGTTTTTCTGTAACTCACCGGGAGGCTGAATGTCATTGTGCCTGGAAAAATTACCTGATTACACTTGAATAATCATTTATAAAGTTATCTTGAAGAAAAATTTCAAGCTACAAAGAATAAGGTTCTACTTTGCCTTGAATTATACTTAATAAGTCTGTGAATATGTGCTTATGACTAGGGAAGAAATGAAAGAAAGGGAGACTTAGGGGAGACTACCTACTTCTATTCTCCATCTTTGAATATTTTGCAATGATTAATAGTCAGGTTGATGGGTTGTCTGTATATATTCATATAAGCTATCTTAACAGAGTCTACGTACATATACATTGATTTCAAGTTTATATTATATCACCGCCCCACTATCTCCACTAAAAATATCATGTTAAATGCTCATATAATTGTGTGATTGTGTACTTTCTTGATTGTGTAATTTTGCAACAGTTTCTATTTTCTCCCCAATCTTTTCTGAACCGTATAGGTTAAAAACTTGTGAGGTGATATGGTGTGAAAATGGCAACGGAGATGATTGCCGTTCATTGATGTTGGTATTTGCAGCCTCACTAATTCTCTTTTTCTTTTTTTGAGCATGTACAAGCAACAAACTGTTTTGAACAATTTATGGGCATTAATATAATTAATTAATGTGATCAGCTCTGTCATTTTCTGCTATTCTCAGATAAAGACGCTGATCTTCATTTGTCTGAGTGATATACAGATGGCTATGCAGCTTCTGAAAGACAGAGTCAATATATGCCACCAACTGGTCCATGTGCAATCACTGTGGAGAGGTGGCAGTGTGGTGCAGTGGGCATCTACTGGGCACTGGATATGACCGGATTTGAATCAGTCTTGCCTCAGGAAAGCTGTGAGAACAGCATGCTGGTACTCGGGGGTCTCAGTGTATTCATCATCTGGAATATACAAGCACTGTCAGAAAATGTCAAGTGTACCAGATGTTTGTAGCATCCTCCCCCATACATTGAAAATCCTCACCCCAGTGTGATGACCGTGTTAGAATGGGGAGCCTAGGAGACAATTAGGGCCTCATAACCTGGACTGTCATTCACAAAGCCAGGACATAAACCTCCTGGTGCTATTCTCTTGGGTACCCCAGACTCCAGAATCATGAATAAGAAATATTTATTGCCTAAGCCTACTTGTCTGTGGTCTTTCTGTGACAGACCTAGTTAATACAACCATGAGATAGATAAGATTATTTGAAGATTTAAGATACTTTATAAAATGTAAAGAAATATTAACTATTATCATGTGCAATACATATTGTGAAAAAAAATCCTTCTTTCCTCTTTCCTTCCCACTTTCCTTAATTCCTTCTTTCCTTCCTTCCTTCCTTCCTTCCTTCCTTCCTTCCTTCTTTCTTTCCTTCCCTTCTTCCTTCCTTTGTAAAGAGTTATTTCAATCAGACTTTATATGAATATCCACAGAAGATAATATTGACTTAGTTTTTCATTCTTTTACAGACTTATTTGTATTTATTCCCCTGTTTCCTGAATCATTATTTATGATGGCCATGATGGAAACTTGCCATGTGCTCATCCTGTGGATGAATGAATGAAGAAAATGTGATAGAGGCACTCAAATATCATCCAGCTATCTACAAAGAATCAAATTCTATCATTTGTGGCAATGTGGATGGAACTGGAGGACAATTGCATTGCATAATTACATACAGAGACACAAATATATATAACCCCCCTTATAAATATAAGGTAAATGAGTTAATCATAAACAGAGAGCAAAATACTGGCTATCAGAGATGGGAAAATAAATGGAGGAAAAGAATGGCAAAAGGATGGTTAACAGGTTCAGGAGTATAATTAGAAAAAATAAAGTCTAATATTTTTTTAGCATTATTCTATAGACCCCCCCAGTATAATTGCAGTAAATAATAATACATTATTCATAAAAGTAGCTAGTAGAGAGGACTTTAGATTGCTCCTAAAACTATGATATTTCAGGTGATAGATAGGCAAATTATCCTGATCATTAATTATTATAGACATTATTAAAATATCACAGACTTCATAAATATGTATAATTATTACGTGTCACTTTTTTCACAAAATGACTCCACTTTTTCCTCTTATCTTTTATTTATTATATTTTTCTATTTTAATATATATTGATTACACAAAATAATGGGTTCCATTGTGACATTTTCACACATGCATACAATATTCTTTGATCACATTTACTCTCCCAAACAGCTTTCCATCTCCCCTGCCCACTCGTCTGTCCACCCTCAAGTAGTATCTTCCTTATACTTCAATGTCTTTGTTCTTTATAGCTAGATTCCACATCTACATGCGGACCTGGAAATATAGTGTACCAGCTATGAACAAAAAACTAAATGACAGCACAGGGACAGCACAGAGGCCTTGAGTTCAACACATATGGTACCAACACACACACACACACACATGAGAGAGAGGAGGGGGGGGAAGAAAACATAATACTTGAGTTTCTGAGTCTATCGTATTTTTCATAACATTATAATTCTAAATGTCATCCGTTATCCTGCAAGTGAAAGAATTCTTTCTTTGTGCCAAAAAAAGGCATTCCGTGGAATGTATATACCATATTTTCTGAATCCATTTGTTCATTAATAGGCAACAAAGCTAACTTCATAACTTGACTATTATGAATAGTGTGCCAGTAAACACAGGTATCTCTGTTCTTATTGTTGCTTTGGTTCCTTCTGGAGTATAATCAGGAGTGAAATTAGCAGGACCATATGATAGTAAAAGTCTAGTATTTTGTAAACTGAGCTCCAAGGTGGCTGGACTAATTAACATTTCCACCAACAGAGTATGAATTCCTTTTCTCCTCACCTTCTTCCCAGTACTTGCTATATACATTGTTGTTACTACCCATTCTAATTAGAGTAAAATAGAATCTCAAAGTAGTTTTGTGGTGGTTGTTGTTGTTTTGCCAGTACTAGCCCTCTTGCTCTGTTTCGGTTTTCTTGCTCATTGCTGTCCCTCTACCACTTGAGCCAGACCTCCAATCCAGGATTTTTGATGGTGAATTAGAAATTGAATCTTACAGAATTTTCTCCCTGGACTGGCTTCAAACTCCAGGTCTCAACTTCCTTAAGTACTAAGATTATAGATATGAGCCACTGATGCCTGTTTCTTAAGAGAGCCCAATTTTCATTTTCTTAATGTTTAAAGATGTTGAACATTTTTCATGTATTTATACTTGTTTGAGAATTGACTATTTAATTCATTTAGCCATTTATTGATTGCTGGTATTTATTATTTGTTCTTTAAATTCTTGAGTCTTTAAAAATATATTCTGAATATTAATCCCACGCTATATGAATAACCAGAAAAGCTTTTGTCTCATTCTTTAGGCCATATCTTCACACTGGTAATTCTTTCAAATTTGATACAACCTCATTTGTCAATTCTTGCTCTTATTTTCAGAGCTATTAAGTTCAATTCAAAAAGCCATGGCCACATTTTTATTCTGAAGTATTTTCTCTCTGTTTTTAATCTAGTAGCCTCAATAGTTCAAGTCTCACATTAAGGTCTTTGATCCATTTTGTACTGATGTTTAAGTAGAGGGTGAGAGATAGGCATCTAGTTTTAACTTTCCACATGTGAATATCCAACTTTTCTCCAATATATGCTTTTTGTTGTTTCTTTGCATGTAAGTTTATTTCTCAATTCTATATTCTTTTTGTAGTAGTAGAAGTTGCTGTAATAGCTTTAAACCCAGGGCAACAACTTTGCTCAGCTTGTTTACTCAGCTGATACTCTACTGTTTGTGGAATACACTTAATTGGGCATAATTAATCCAGTAAAAATGGTTACATTACTGAAAGCAATTTACAAATTCAATGCAAAATTCCAATGCAACTCTTCACAGACATGGAAAATAAAACATTAAAATTCACATTGAAGCACAAGGTCTTCCTTGAATTTACCATATTTCATTTAATACATTAGTATACACTTGGATACTACCATATGTATTTACCTATAAGCTAAATATAGCTTCCACATATAGGATAAGATATTCATCCTTTGTCTCTCTGGTCCTGAACTATCTCACTAAACATGATTTTTCCAGGTATTTCTATTTCTTTACAAATAGTACAATATCATTCTTTTAAATGGATGGCTAAAATTCCACTGGGTATATACACCACATTTCCTTGATCCATTCACCCACTGACATGCATCTGAGGTTCATAAACACTGGCTTGAATACCAGTGAAATAGAATAGAAG
Organism: Megascapheus bottae; assembly: GCF_031878675.1. NCBI lineage: Eukaryota > Metazoa > Chordata > Mammalia > Rodentia > Geomyidae > Megascapheus > Megascapheus bottae. The sequence goes on along the minus strand of NC_143517.1, from coordinate 8,497,577 downwards.
ATCCAGAAGTAAACCCACAAAACTAACAGCCAGTTATTCAATATTCAATATACAACATACAATAAGGGAGCCAAAAATGTAGAATGGAAGAAAGCCTCTTCCACAAATGGTGCTAGATATCCACAGGAAGAAAATGGAAGCTAGATCCTTGTACATCAGTTTGAAACAGTGTCAGTTCAAAATAGACCAAAGACTTCAATAAAAGATCTAAAACCATGAAATTGTTACAGGAAAGAGTTGGAGAAACACTGAGGCTCCTGGGCCAAGGTAGAAACTTTCTGTGTAAAGATTCAGAAGCATAGCAAAGCAAAGAAGACTTGATAAATGGGCCTGCATCAGACTAAACATTTCTGCATGGTAAGGGACATTGCCAACAAGCTAAAAATTTAGATAGCCTACAGAATAAGAGATTTTTTACAGTTACAAATCAGACAATGGCCTAAAATCCAAAATAAACATAATACTTAAAAATGTTAAACCATCAAAAAAACCCAAACTAATTAATAAATGGACTAATGTGAGCTAAAGAGAGTCTTTTCAGAAGCCAAAGTAAAAATGGCAAATAGATTTATGAAGAAATACTCAATATCTCTGGATATTAAAGAAATGCAAATCAAAACAATATTGGAATGTCACCTCATCCTAGTTAGAATGGCCAATATAAACTAAATGATAACAGATGCTACTTACAATGTGGGCAAAAGGGGACCATATTTCATTCTTGGTGGGAATGTAAACTTATTTATTCAAGCACTATGGAAAGCAGTGTGGGGGTGATTCAAAATATTAATATTTATCTACCTTATGACCCAGCCATTTCACTCCTGGACATTTATCCAAAAGATAACAAACCAGGACCACCAGCACAACCATGTTTATTTCAGCATTATTCATAATAATTCTTGATAATAATTTAGTATAAAATTGAGATTAAAGTTATAACAAAGTTCCAGGTGGTTAAAGTTATGACAGTTGTTAGTGGCCTTGGCATTGCTGTAACAGCATATATCCTGTGCTAAAAATGAACTCAGCAACACTGAAGACCCCTCAAATTGCATAGCTCTGTAGGGTCTTTTAGGCAAACCCTGGGGGCTTACGGATATAGCACTGTGCTAAATAATTATAGCATGTTCTTCCTTTACCAATCCTATCTGCTGTTCTATGCCTTATTTCTCTCAACAAAATAGCCATTATATGCATATTTTTTCTTATCTCCTCATTTCAAAAATTAAGGCAAATTTTAATCAAATTATACTTTTATAAAAACCTTAAAAAGATCAAACCACTTGCTTCTGTATATTAAAGAACAATTACAGTGAAAAACCAATCTACTAGAACCTAGATAAGGTTTCTTATTCTACAGAGTTGGAAAGATTGGGCAGTTGGTTTGCATTTGCAAAGAAATAAGGTGTGAGAGAAAATACCCATTATCTCTGAAAAGGAAGCCAACTGAGAGAAGACTTAGAGGAAAGCTCCACTGCTGGTATCCTCATATCCTGGTACATGGAACAGAACAAAGAAATGCCAGGAGGCAGCAACAGTTTTACTGAATGAAAGTAAATGAAAGTAAATTAATAATAATCATAATCCAAATCTTATAACATTGACATTGTCTACTGCTGAAAACAGTCTAATCTTGGTTGTTACGAGATGATAACATGAACTCTACCTTTAGACATGAAAATGAGAATATGAAATTACTTAGAATTATCATATTTTTTCAAATAATTTATAATTTAAGTTATATACAAATAGCCCAGTTTTAGTGATGTTTTCTGCCTCAAAGTTTCTCTTATTTGCAAATATAGATATATTTTCTTCCACTTTTTTTAACCATTGAGCTTTTCTTCCCCTCACTAAAGCTGTTTGTCTTATTGTTTCTATTATGCTTTAGATAGTTATCAGGGAAATCCATTCTAGTAAAACCCTTGCTATATAATCTTTGTGTCATACACAAATCTCTAGTCCTCCTTCATTATCTTTCCTTTAAGGACCAGTCACAACTAGCAGCTCAAGCAGCTGAGACGTGAGGATCATGGTTCAAAGCCAGCCTGACCAGGAAAGCCCGTGAGACCCTTATCTGCATGAAAATGCCCATCCCACCAAAAATGTTAGAAGTGGAACTTCAGAGCACTAGCCATGAGCAAAAGAAATTCAGAGACAGCACCTAAGTCCTAAGTTGAAGAGGCCAATGCACCCAGGGCCTACATTCAAAATCTAGGACTGGCACAAAAATTTTTGAGATGTGAGAGGCAGAGATCAAAGTGTTATAATAGTTGAATTGATTTGTCAGATTTCTGCTTTAGAGAAGAACTCTGTGAACTGTTTGGGGCTAAACATCACTAGGGGAAAAAGAAAGACAGGTGACATATTGACAGTGGTTGAGAAGAACTGGTCACACACTAAATGTAAGGACCTCCAGGATAAGGAAACAAAAGCCATATAATGAGTGATTATTGTCCTTAATGTACTATGTTATCTCTCATCTCTTTTGCTATCCCTTCATTATCTCATATTGTTACAATATTTCACCTTGTTATCTGATATATTTTGTATGTGCTTCATTGGTTATTTGAAATTGGACAGGGAAGGGAGGAAATGACCATGTCATGAGAAAGAGTATCAATGTTTGTGAAGTAATAGAAGTAATTTTATCTGGTGAATATAATGTAACCCTTCTATTAATTACAATAAAAAATCTAAATAAAAAAGTGAGATACAAAGAAAAGAAAAAGAACTGGTCACAGATAAAGTTAGAAAGGTGAGAAGGTTGGATGTGGATGGGGACAAGGAGCACATTTTCTTTAAGAATCCATTCATCAAAGTAAGTAGACATGAGACTTGGAACAGAGAGATTTTCTAAGTAGAAATAGAGCAAAACTTGCATTATCTCACAGTCATTTCTGGGGGAGAAGGCAAGAGTGCATGATTGGAGGAAGTGGGACGAGGTGGACATAAAGTGGAGACCAGCGAGAGAAAAAGAAACAAGGTAAACAGTAAGGCAGAAAAGTACAGAAGAAATCCTGTTTGCTGATAACACTAGGATTCGTCCAGAATAATTCATGAAAAAGATGTAACTCTGCAAGCAATCATTTCCGAGCTAAAATGACTAAGCTTGTGAAAAGTTTATTAAAGAGTTCCAAATCCCAGGCTTTCATGAGGAATAGACCAACAGCAGAAACAAATTGCTTCATAAGCAAATAATCGTCTCACTTTTAAAGGAAGAAAAGGTACAACTCTATCACCAAGAAGATGTGTTGTTTGCACCTGAATTTAGTACTGCAACAGACTGAGAAAATGAAATAAGCCCAATAGAATTTTAACTTTAATTTTAATATTCATTACATTAGGTACATTGTACTTGGATCTTGTGTAAGCTTAAAATTTTCCTACTAATAACGAAAGAAACCGGAAAAAAGTATTCATTAGATGAATTGCCATTTCATCCTTAAAAGTAGTTTTGCTTTGGGCAAATACCTTAGTGTACTGCTCTTTCCATTGTGAGTTTGTCTATTTCATGTCAAAAGAACTTTGTGGAAATATTGAATATGAGAACTGATCATTTCCATGGAGATAATACTGTCTTCAAAGTACTCAAGATCCAACAATGATCACAACCAATACAGACCCTGGCTCCTGCTGTTATGAGTTCGTAACATCAGATTAGAAACCTCTAGTTTCTAGAGGCATGTGTGTTGGGGGGCTAGTTCTTTGGGAACCTTCCAAATGTTCTTTTAACCTTTAACTGGCACAATTCTAAGGGTTTAGGACTCAGATAGGCTGGATGGGGAAAGCTCTGGCTTCCAAACATGAATATTTACAACTTGTAGTACTGGGATTATAAATAGTGGTAACCAAAGTTGAAGTTTAGCGCAGAGTAGATGAAAAATATAGGCAATAGCTGCGTGCCAGTGGCTCTCGCCTATAATCCTAGCTACTCAGGAGGCTGAGATCTAAGGATCAAGGTTCAAAACGAGCCCAGGCATGAAAGTCTGTGAGACTCTTACTTCCCATTAACCACAAGAAAACCGGAAGTGGCACTGTGGCTCAAGTGGTAGAGTGGTAGCCTTGAACTGAAGAGCTTGGAGACAGTACCCAGGTCCAGAGTTCAAGTGCCAAGACTGAAAAAAACAATGTGGGCATTACCCGTGGTGAAGATCAGTAGATTAGAGTCTCTTTCCTTTCTCCTCTTTTCCCTCCCTTCCTCCCATCCCCCCCAGGATGAGTCTCAATGCTACAGCTGGCTCCAAACACAACAGTACAAAAGGAGATATGTGAGTGTTTCTGAGTTATCTCTTCTCCTTTGATGCTGCATTTCCTCTGGCCCAGGAAACTATAACACCATCACTGTTGGACAGTTTTATAGGTTGTGTGTGTTACACAGTAAAACATATGTGCCTTCTACACAAGATATAGTTTATAAATGTCTATTTACTATTATCTCCTTTGTGCCTTGGGGTTCTGAAAAGTAGAGGTTATTCCGCAGGGTAAATGGTATTTCTTGATTACAAATAAGAGAACTGAGAAGTGGAGAAGTGATAGCTTTCAGGCCTAGCCATTACGTTTGCCCTGGGAACCTAAGGTACATATAATGGCAGACCAAGGACCTGATCCAGTGCTTGCCCTTTGAACTTCCCTTGTAGCTTCCATGATGGCATCTGTGTGTTTGCCCCTCTCCCTGTGGCTTCAGCCTACATCGACTTTTCCCAATCTAGGTGTCCCCATGCCCACTCTCCCACAATACTCAGCAAACTATTCCTTTATGACACTGTAAAATGGATATTCTTCCGTGGTAAGAAGAATAATAAATACCATTTTAAGATGTCTATGCTCTTATCCGCACATTTGACACACTCATGATGTTTCAGAAGGCCACTGCTCTCTTGGTTATGCTTGAGAAGTGAACCGATTCACTAGAGATGTCAAGACCCATTTTTGGAATCATTAGAGATCAAGGATACGGCTTTCCCTAATTGATGATAAGCACCGACACAGGCTTCCTCTCCCTTCTTTGCAATATTATTGCATTAACTTGCTCTGTTCCAGCAGAGCCAGCAGCCCACTATCAAGTGAATGGAAAATGTGATGGGTGTGTGCTCATTTTCTACCTATGACCTCAGCTGACTCAATCCAGGTGGCCTTGAAACTAAAGTGTGATTTTTTGCAATGCAGAAAGCAAAACAAACACATAACAAAACAAGGATTTATTAGTGAGCAAGTAGCAACGTGACCCCATAGAATCTGCTTTGTTGAATAGCAACTGCTTTGAACAATTTCTTAAACATTATACATATGTATGTATGTATATACATATATAGGTATAGGAAGGTAGATAGATAGATAGATAGATAGATAGATAGATAGATAGATAGATAGATAGATAGATAGGGAGAGAGAGAGGGAGAGAGAGAGGGAGAGAGAGAGAGAGAGAGAGAGAGAGAGAGAGAGAGAGGGAGAGAGAGAGAGAGAGGGAGAGGGAGAGAGAGAGAATATGTATTGAGTTCTGCAGGATCATTGCTACTCAGTTTTCTGACTGAGTGAGGTCATGAGGGTATTTGCCCTTCAGTCCCCACTACGCATGCGTGCAACCTATCATTTGCAATTCAAGTGATTGTTTAACACATTTCATAAAAAAAAAATACTTTCAAGAAAGTGTCCCTGTTCAGCTTTCCAATTTCACTCCCTTTCTCTCTCAACTCACCGTTCTCCAGCACTTTGCACCTTAGTTAACACTAACCCTCATTGTTTAGGCTGAACACTTGGGACTAATCTTTGATTCTTTACCTTCCTCCCGTGCGTCAGACTTGATTCGTCAATCAAATCTGAACTTTCAGCCTTCAAAACATACCTCGGATCTTAATCACATTTCAATTCTCCCTCCTGTTCACACTCTGCTCCAAGCCACTGCTTCTCAGGAGATTCCTTCAGATATTTTCTAACCTGTCTTTCCCCTTTGGCTTTGCCTGTGGTTAATACTGCAGTCGAAGTAAATCTATTAAAATGCAAATCAGCTCTTTCTCACTCAAAACTTCCAGCAGATCTCTGTGTCACTTCAGCCAACAGGGCCTACACTGTCTACTCCTCAAGCACCTCCTGCCTGCCTCCTCTGCTGCCATTCATCTAGGCTTTCATCTAATTTTACCCATCATTCCTTACTCCTTACTTCTCTCCAGTCACTGGGCTCCTCCTTATTCTCACAGGGTTCTAGGCCAGCTTCTGTCATGGAGCCTTTGTATATCATTCTGCCTCTAAGGCCCATCACAGACAACCTTTGGCTCTCTCCCACTCATGGATAGGTCTGTAACTGTTATTCTGTATATCATTGGATTTTAAGATGAACCAAACTAATACTACTCTAATTCAGTTTTTTATAGTCTGTAAAGATGGGTATATTGAAGAGTTATGAAAGACTTCCAGTTCCACTGAGATGAGATAGCTTACCCCGGATACTATGCAATAGCAAGCCCACAGGAGTATTCCAGCCAAGGAAATCTGAAGGCAGAATGGCTGGGCACTTTGAACTAAAGGAAAGACAGTCATACAGATTACAGTGTAAAATAAAGACATCACTATTTGCTGATTACATGATTTTTTAAATTTTTAATTTTTTTGTGGGTCATGGGGCTTGAACTCTAGGCCTGGATGCTGTCCCTGAGCTCTTCAGCTCAAGGCTACTGCCCTACCCCAAGCCTCAGTCCCATTTCCCTTTATGTAGTAGTTTAATGGAGATAAGAGTCTCAAGGACTTTGAACCAGGCTGGCTTTGAACCACAGTCCTCAGATCTCAGCCTCCTAAGTAGCTAGGATTATAGGTGTGAGCCACCACACCCAGATTATATGAATTTTTATACTGGAAATTCTAAGAAGTCTACTAAAATATATCACAAAACATTTAGAACTGATAAGTGAGTTTAGGAATTCTATAGGACTTATACTCACCACAAAACAACTAATCACATTTCTGTATACACAATTGACACATAGAAAAGAAAATATGATTTTATTTATAATCATGCATAATAATGCAAAATACTTGTTGTATATGGGTAAAGTATGACAGTATTCATATATTAAAAATCACAAAACTCTGAAGAAAGTTTCCCAAGAATAACTAAACACATGAGATGACATAATATGTCTGAGGATAATTCAACAAAGATATCTATTCTTGTCCTTTTCAAATTGAGGTGCACTTTTAGTGTAATTCCCTACAAAATTTCAACAGGAACTTTTTTCTTTGCACACACAGGTATGTTTAAACTAATTTTTCTTTTTTGCAAAGGCACAGGTCTTAGAATAACTAAATTTAAAAGAAGCATGTGGGAAGAATCTGATATTAAAATCTAATATATAGCTACAGTAATCAAAATAATGTAGGCAGAAAATATTAATAGAACAGAAGAGAGTAGCAAGATGTGGTTTCAGATTTTTGACACTGATACAAAAGGAATTCAATGTAGAAAGGAAAGAACAAGTATGGAGAAATTTCAAGTATGGAGAAATTAGATTTCTACTGGCAATAAAAAAAAAAAACCACAAAGAACCTGACTCACACTTACATAAAGTATTGTTCAAAATGGATCATAAAGTTTGAATATATGAAGCTATAAAAGTTTTAGATAATTACAAGAAAAATATCTGGGATTTAGTCTACAGATTAGTCTTAGATTTGATATCAAAATCATGATCCAAACAAGACAATTTTGATAAATTGAACTTCATCAAAATAATAATAATAATAAAATATAATAAAATGGCTGCTCTCCAAAAATACCTATTGAAAAGATGAAAATACAAATTCTAGGCCAGAAGACTGTGTTTGCAAACTGGATTTCAGATGAACAACTGGCAACTGTAACTCATAAAGAACTCTCAAGACTCACAATAAAAGGGTCAAGTAATCAAGTCAGAAAGTTGACAATTGGTCTGAGCAGGCAATTCAGCAAAAAGAATGGATAGATAGCAAACGAATCTGAGATTGTATTAAATACTAGGGGAATGCAAAGTAAGGTCAGCATGTAAGATTACTACTTCTTACCAATATCAGAATAGTCAGTATAAGAAAAAGTAACAACATCAAGTGCCAACAAAGATGTAAAGAAATGAAAGTGCTCATATAGGCTTGGCAGGGATGGAAAATAATAGAGCTAATCTTAGGGATTCTTATAAAACTATAAAAGGAACTGTCATAAAATCTAGTAGTTGTATTCTTAAGCATTAGAGAAATAAAAATGTATCACAAACAAAAGCTTGTACATGAATGTCCTTAAGAACACTGTTTGTAATAACCAAAAACTAGAAGGAAACTAGTTGTGTGTCCTTTGATGAATGACTGAGCAGCCTCTGGTATACACACTCACATTATACAATGAACTACAAACATATATAATGTGGATGAATCTCCAAGGAATAATGAGAAAAGTTCAAACCCCAAAGAACATACACTAGGTGATTGCTTGCTTGATTGCTTGCTTGCTTTCTGTTTTTCTTTTGTCTTTCTTTCTTTCTTGTTGGTTGTGAGACTTGAACTCTGGGCCTGGGCTCCATCCCTGACCTAGTCAGCTCAAGGCTAGCACTCTACCACTTGAGCCACAGCACCACTTCTGGTTTTCTGATGGTTAATTGGAGATAAGAGTCTCACGGACTTTCATTCCTAGGCTGACTTTGAACTGTAATCCTCAGATCTCAGTCTCTTGAGTAGCTAGGATTATAGGCATGAGTCATTGGCACCTGGCTTTAAATATCATTTATGTCAAATGACAAAATTATAGGAAGCACCACATTAGTGGGTGCCAGTGCTCAAGGAAATGCTGATGAGAGAGGTAAATTGTCTGAAAAAAAGACAAGAAATGTAGACTGCCTGCTGGATCAATGTCAGTTTTCTAAATGCAAAGCTGTACTACAGATTTCCAAGATTCTACCAAAGGGGCAAACTCAGTAATGTACATGGTATATGGGGGAACGTCTCTGTATTTTTATTTATTACTGTCTATGAATCTAGATTCCCTTCAAAATACAAAGCAGAATTTAAAAATCTTGTACAGTTCAAAACCATTACTCCTTTTCCTTCTCTTTTTCCTTCGCTTCCCATTTCTCTCTCTACCTACTGCATGCACACATACATATATGTATATATATTATAAAGATATAGATATATAGTAAAGATATGTCTGTGGAGAAGATACATACCCTTATGTATGTATTCTTACATACACACATACACACACATCTATATCATATACATGCCTAACTTGCTTTATTATATTTTGGAAACTATGAATACTATCTTTCAGCTTAAATGGAAGTTACTTTTTTCAGATGTGTATAATCAACTCTTAAACCTAAAAGTTATATATAATATATATAGTATATAATATATTATATATAATATATTCATATAGATTTTATAATTTATATTTTATAAATTACACTTTTTTTTCCTTTCTGGTGAACCAAGAAATTCTGTTCCTTTACTAAATAGTTCCATTTTGTTCTTTTTCTAACCTACTGCATCCCTCTTCATAACTTTCCCATCCCTGTACACATCTCCAAAGAAGCTTACATTTTATTTCTTTATGCATGATCAGTATAGTTACTTTTCAGTCCAGGTGGACTTAAGATTTCTGCATCCCTTTCTATTGTCAGTTTTTGTTTGTTTGCTTCTTCTGATTCTCATCCGTGGAATTTCTTTATACCTCCTTGCTATCAGTATGCTAAAGAAGGTACCTGAGAAACAGTGTACAGCACTAACTTCAGGTGTCAGAGGAGGATATTTTTCTTTCTTTCCTTGTCTCCTAGTTCTTTCTTTCTTTCTCTTTTCATTTTACTTTTTTTTTTTTTTTGCAATTCCTGGTGTTTGAACTCAGGGCCTGGGCACTGTCCTTGAGCTTCCTCAAGGATAATGCTCTATCTCTTGAGCCACATCACCACTTCCAGCTTTTTCTATGTCTATGGTACTGAGGAATCGAACCTAGGACTTTGTGCTTGCTAGGCGAGCACTCTACCACTAGGCCACACTCTCGTACTCAAAGGAAGATGCTTTTCTTTTGTTGTTGATTGTGGGACTTGAACTCTGGGCTTGGACGATGTCCCTGAACTCTTCAGCTCAAGGCTACCTCCCTACCCCTTGTGCCTCAGCACCACTAATGTTTTTCTGGTGGTTAATTGAAGATAAGAGTCTCACAGACTTTAGGGCCGGGACTGGCTTTGAATTGTGATCCTCAGATCTCAGCCTCCTGAGTAATTTTTCTTTGGAGAAAAAAGATGTGGATGTTCTTTCTTCTTGGAGCATGAGTCCACCATACACAAATGTGAAAGCTTTGGACAATTGATCTGGCAGCTGCTCATGGTCTGTTCTGCTTCTGGTCTATTGTACACTGGAAAACAACATGGTAGGATTCTATCATCCTGTGAGCAAGATCATACAGACTAGACTTCTGTGACATTCATCTGTAGGATGAACTTTGACTGCTGTTCTACTAATCCTACCTACTCTGCAATAGAAACACCCTCCATCCAAAGCTTCTGCCTATCATACACTCCCTGAACTAGGCTTTCTCACTCTTTTGTGGCCTGGTAATATCTTCCTTGTCATAGGTGTTACTAAGATAATAATTGAACTTCATGTTATCCAGTTTTTTCAATGAATTTCCAGGGTAAGCTTGATCTGAATTGCCCAATATCCCATTATCTAATATAGGCAGTCATAGATCAAATATTTCAATCATAAAGGAATGAGCCATGTATAATGGCTTATATTTTTGTTTTACCTTTAAATATATATATTTTTTGCTAATCTGAATTTATTATACTTTTTTTTGCCATTGCTGGAGTTGAGCTCAGGGCCTATGCACTGTCCTTGGGCTTTCTCAAGGCTAGCATTCTGCCATTTGAGCCACAGTGCCACTTGTGGCTTTTTCTGTGTATGTGGTACCTTGGAATCAGACCCAGGGCTTCGTGCATGCTAGGCAAGCACTCTACCACTAGGTCATGCTCCCAGCCCATTTATTATGCTATATTGATAATCACTATTTCAACACATTTCACAACATACATTGGCCAAATCTGGGTGGTATATCTGTCTCATAATTCCTTTATGTTTGAGGAGCTTCAGCTACTCCCTTCCCAATGATCTCCTAGAGACCTTCTATGAAGCATATGAATTTATTCCTGGAATTTGATTGGATACCCAATATCCAAACTCTGTTCACTCCTCCACTCTCCCCAACTCTAGTAATTGCTATTCTGCATTCAGGTCAACCTTATTAGCTTCCCCATGTGAGATAGAGTCATTTGTATTTTGATTGAAAACTCCAATGATCATTCTAATTTATTTGCATTCTGCAAATACCCATAAACATTTTTAATTCAAGCCTAATTGGGAATTATAAGCCAATCTACACATGCCAAAAGATGGCACACTACTCATTAAAAATCAGCTTTAAATTACACCAATGTAATGTGAGAGATGCTTACTGATTTTTTAAAATAACAAAGAACTGAGTTAAAGTTGGTACCACTGACAGGGCACATTTCATTTATTTTGATTACTGAGAATGTATCACTTAATCATATCATTAAAATATATCATTTAATATACCTATGAATCCTAACAATATAAATCCCCTTGGTGAAGATACACTGTAACAAATCACCTTTTTGCCTTCTGGGTTCCTAGAGGTCTTTAAGTGATCTCTAAGCTCATGACATTGCAGCTCTCTTGGAGATTCTAATATGTAGTCCAGTTTAGATGCTACAGAATTAAGCTCTCGACTTTCCTGAAAAAAAAAAGACACCCACAGCAGGTGTTTGGGTCTCACTGAACAGGTGATACATTAATGAAGCAGAAGCTAAGATTCATATGGGTCCACAGAGCCCATTGGACCAAAGAAGTTCTTTCATGCTTAGGAGAGAAATCATCTCCATTTGGGGGGCAATAATGAATAAAGAAGATGTCACAGATTTGATCCAGAACTTAGACTTCAGTTTGGTTTTGCACTGGTTCTGGGCCTTAAACTGAACTGTTGTGGCTCACTCTACCACTTGAGCCTCAGCTCCATTTCTAGCATTTGGGGTGGGTAAAGGAAGACAAAAGTCTCCCAAACTTCCTCACTTAGGCTGGTCTTGATCTGCCATCTTCATATGTCAGCCTGCAAGACAATACCCATGAGTCACCAGAAGATTTAGACATTTGTATTCACAAGACCTTTTTTATTCATACTTTGTTAACACTAAAGCTGAAAGAGGTGGTGAAAGATGGAAGTAACATAGTTCAATGTTTATGGACAAATGGATTCCTCTACCTAGCCTCCTGAAAGCTGCATCTCAAAATTACTTTCTTAAGGGATTGCTTTAGAATATATATTCTTATATTTTTCCCTAGAATGTGTCCCTTATAGGTAGTATATCATCTCTTTTTTTTTCTATTCATTAGTGTTCTTAGCCGAAATCCCCTCTCATTTCATTATGTCCTTTCATTCAGTGTCACCTTTCTTGGAAATTTATTAATCAAATCTCTGTGTTTGAGAAAAACAAATGATCAAGAGACAAAATAATAGCTGGGTTTGGTGGCTCATGCCTATAATACTATTCAGAAGGCTGAGATCTGAGGGTCAAAGCCAACTTGGCACTAAAGATCTTGAGACTCTTATCTCCAAATAACCTCTAGAAAATGGGAAATGGGGCTGAGGCTCAAGGGGTATGCTCCTTGAGCTGAAGAGCTTAGGGACAGTGCCTTGGCCAAGTTCAAGCTCCATGACCACCCCCCCAAAAGAAGCAAAATAACAAAAAGTTGTTGCTAAATTCTGAGCAGTCCACCACTATAGTAGTAAATGCAAAGATGCTTTGAATTATGAGGTGATTCTTTTGAATCATTTTGATTTAAGAAATGATTTGCATGTCAAACCACAGTTTGTACAATGTATTTGGGGGAAAAAAGTGTGATAAGGAAGCTAATAGAATTTTCAAAGCCAATTCTTAGATCGTTTTTTTTTTTCTAGATATAGCTATATCAAGGGTAATGAGTGGCACAGAACTAAATGGGTCCAATTTTTCTCATCATTTTGTAACAGGGTCTGTTTCAAAATGTTTCCCATGACAGATCTACCCTTGGTTTTGCTCATAGATGAAAATACCAATATGGAATTAAATAGAGTGTTATGGTTTGAAGAAGATAAATACTAAGATTACCTTAAGGTGCTACTTGACAGAGAAGTGCAATGCATCATTCTGTATCCATGTACCAAGCTGACAGTAGCTTTGAGAATGCTGTACAGGATTACCTTGAACAGAGATTATGGGGTAGGGAGTGCTGATTTTTTCGGTCCCCTGGTATAAGGCTGGTGGATGAAGCAGAGGAGTCCTGGCAGGCTGAGCACCTAGAAAATTACATTTAGAAATGTAGGAGAGTATTTGAAGATGACACCTTCTGCCCATTTAGTTGGAAAAATGGTTCTAATACTTATCTTTGAGAGGTCAATAGAGTGTGAAATAAGGAAAATAACTTTTCAGAAGCAAGAGAGACTTCAGACAGCCACATTATATGTATTAACTCAGCCAGCCTAAGGGGCAAAGCACTGCCTACAGACCATCACCTAGACCATCGAAATGTGCCATTTACTGCCTCTCAAAATAGCATTGTGCTTTTCAGAATTCGTATTCTGCAATGTGAAATTTAATGCACCTTCTGCCAAGGTACAAATTATCCTTCAGATCACTAAGTCTTGCCTCTTTGTGGGTCAGAAACAGCATGTGGTGGCATTGAGGGAAGGGCAGACACTGCTGTCTGAGAGTGTGTCTTTCTCTGTTCAGTGAGGGCAGAGCCTGAGATGGATAGACTCTTAACCCATTCTGTGCAGTGCTTCCTGAAGCCTGAAATACAAACCCAGCTTTGAAGTTTCTGAACTCTCACAGAGGAAAATGTCCTCCTTGCAATTCTTTAAAAAAATGCTTCTTATAAGAAAGTAAAGAACATGTCTCCCCACCCCTTCTGCGCTAACCTGTCCTTAACACATCTCCAAATTTTAATTGCTATTATTCACCCTGAAGAATGGAAACCAGTTCTGATCCCCAAAGCCTTTGTCAGAAGACATATTTAAAATGACTGCCTCCTTATGAGTTGTTATACTGATTATGTATTTATAGAAAAATGATTAAAGTTTTGCTTAAAATCAGATCAAGGAGAATTTATCATTACAAAGGAAGCTATTATTATTTTTTGCAGTTATTGGGTAGCGTTTCAAAATTTTTACCCCAGACAGCCTCAGACTATGATTCTGCTACCTAGAGCTATCTACATAGCCAAGATCACAGACATGCACAAAAGATCCAACTTATTAATGCAGTCTTGCTAACATTTTTGCCCATTCTGGTTTCAAATCAGTGTTCTCCCAATGCCCATCGCATGAGGACCTGTGATTACAGGCATGTGCCACTATGACTCTGTGGTTACCTTGCCTCAAAGATAGCTTTTTGTGTTGCTGTTCTTTTGTGTCAATACTAGGCTTGAACTCAGGGCCTCAGCATTGTCCCTTATCTTTTTTTTAAATCAGTTTTTCTTCTTTTCCTAAGGTTGGCACTCTACCACTTGAGCCACAGCTCCACTTCTGGCATTTTAGTTGTTAATTGGTGATAAAAGTCTTACAGATTTTCCTGCTTGGGCTGGCTTCAAAACATGGTTCTAAAACTCAAGGCTCTTGAATTGCTAGGATTATAAGCAGGAGCCACTGTTACTCAGCCTCAAAGAAAGCTTTAAATCAAGCACTACTATAAGTAGATAGAGTGGAATGCTGATGAAAATCATGACAGTGGTAGGTAATCAGAAAGCTGGAGTTTCGGCAACAGAATTCTAGTGTTATTTTTTTAGACAGATTTGGAATCTGAGGACCAGATTGCTTACCAGGCGCATGCTCAACCTGGTCTTCATGTAAATCAGGGAGACAGGCTGAGTTAACTGCACATGCGGAGTAGAAACATATAAAATGCTATGGTCTAGATCTTCAGTGTATTCACACACACACACACACACACACACACACAAACTTTAAGATTTAGAAAGTTTTTTAGAATATAGAGTTGGGTAAAAGACTCTAAAGCCATTGTGGTACAATTAAGATATGTTTGGGAATTTGCCAATATATCATCTGGAGAAGGTCCTGTGGCTAATTCAAAGCACTAATACAACTCATTGCTTCTCTAGCTCAACATAAACAGGATCAGTTTCAATTTTTTTTAAATACTTACGTCTCAGTGCCTCTCTCAGCGGTTGAAATTCAATCAATGCAATGTCCACCAGGGCTTTGAAGAGTGCTGAAAATCAGCCACATGGTTCTTATTTGAGAGGCCCAACGCCTGGAGACACCCAGTATCAGGTCACCCATCGTCTTCTTCTGCTTTTTTGTTGTTGTTTTTTGTTTTATTGTTTTTTGTTTTCTTTTGTTTTTCTTTCAGTGCGGGTACTGAGACTTGAACTCAGAGCCTCACATACTTGCTTGGCTTTTTCGTTTTTCCACTCAAGGCTGGTGCTCTAGCACTTACTTCAGCCACACTTCTAGTTCTGAATTGGAGGTAAGATGATCTCAGATTGGTTCGCTTGGGCTGGCTTCAAACTGTGATTCTCAGATCTCAGTCTCCTCCTGATTAGCTAGGATTATAGATAGGCCACTAGTTTCTGACTTCTTTCTCAGCCTCAAAGTACTAAAACCTTCAGGGGTTTGTAGGTACACTGACAGAAGAGGGCAGAAACAAGCAGAGAATGGACTGTGTGATTATTTTCATGCTGATAGTTGATACTAACCCATCTGCGCCCTGTAGTTGTCTTGGACATTTGTGTTCAGTGTGCACAGTGTCTGGATGCCTTCCCATAAATATGTATGTATGAGTAACCCTGAGGGTCTCTGAGCCCATCCAAGAAAGCCAAGCCATTTAATTTTAGATAACACACTGCTTTTTTCAAAAATGGGCTGTAATTTTAAAGATGTTTCGTACACATCAAGATTGATAGGAAGGTGCAAAGGTTTTCCATCCATCTCCTGTTAGGGTGCATGCTCAGAGTCTCTCAACATCAGAACGATAACCAGAGTGGATCACTGATTCAAACTGTTGAGTCTATCGTGACTCATCATGATCAAACACTGTTCCTAACTAGGGTCCCTCTGGGCGTTGTACATCCGAGTTTGGACCCTAGTATCATACAGAATTGTGTCACTGCACTGAGGAGAGTCCTCTGTTCTCCACCTACTCATCCCCCACTGATCTTATTACTGTCTCTGACATCTCTCCTTTTACAGAGTGTAGAGTGGGTAGAACCAAACATAAGCATGGATCCTTTGCAAATTAGCTTCTTTTACTTTATGATATGCACTTAGGTTTTCCCTTTTCATAGCTTAGTAGCTTGTACATTTTACATGTCAAATAATATCCCATCATCTGGATATAGACTTTTGTCTATTAACCCACTGAAGGACAACCTTATTGCTTTCAATTTTTAGCAAATCTGGATAAAGCTAGTATAATCATCTATGTTTATATAAGCTGCCATCTCCTTTGGGTAGATACAAAGCAGTAGATCTGCATTGTTACATGATACAAATGTGTCTAGCTTTGAATGAAGCTGTCAAATAATCTCTCAACCTTGTTCCCCCACTTAGCTTTTCCACCAGAACACATCTGTGTCAGCCTTTGGTGTGGTGTTGTAGATTTGGGTAGTTGTGATGGATTTGTAGAGGAATCTGGTGTGTGTGTGTGTGTGTATGTGTGTGTGTGTGTATATACAGGTTCTGTATACGGGGCCTGGGTGATGTCTTTTAGCTGTTTTGCTCAAAAGTAAAACTCTACCAATTGTACCACAAGTCCTCTTCCACAGTTTTGGTGGTTGGAAATAAGATTCTCACAGATTTTCCTGTCCATGCTGGATTCAAATTGTGCTCCTCAGATCTCAGCTTCCTGCATAGTGTGGATTATAGATGTGAGCCACTAGGCTCTCATCTGGAATCTCATTGTTTAAAAATGTCTTTGTCTGGTGACATATAAGAGAGAGCATTTTTTCACATACTTATTGGCTATCTGCAGAAGTTGTCTGTTCCCATCATGATGGTAACTCATTTGTTCCTCATAATCAGCACAAAGTAATAAACTAGTAAGTAATGACCTATATACTGCAACAATGTTATAATTGCTACTCATATTCAGGAAAGTTTTATGGTTGCTGTTTACTCCTTTAGATGTCTTACTGAAACCATCATTTTATCTACAAAGAATGTATTTCTTCTTTCCTTATTTCCTTTGGTAAGATGGTTTTTAAGGTCTTATTCCCATTTTGTAATTTTTCCCTTTATAAAATAATGAACTAAATTAATTAATTAATTCTTTTTGCCAGTCCTGGGCCTTGAACTCACGGCCTGAGCACTCTCCTTGGGGCTTCTAATGTCTAGAGCTCTAGACACTACTTCTAGCTTTTTTTCTATGTATGTGGTACCAAGGAATTGAACCTGGGACTTTGTGCATGGTAGGCAAGCACTCTACCACTAGTCTAATCTGCAGGCCCTTTAATTTGTTTTTTATTTAAAGAATTTTATTGTACAGATAATGTACAGAGAGTTACATAAGTTACATAGTTACGTAAGTACTGCCTATTGAACAGTGTCACCCCTCCTTCATTCTCTCCCAGCTTTTCCCCTCCTGGCTCCCCACTTCCTGCCGCTGTCAAGTTCTGTAGTTCATATTCAACACAGGATCCAGTGGGTTTCACTGTTGGATTGGTTCACCCTTTGTCTCAGCATTTCTGTGCTTCCCCTTCCTGTCCTCAAATCAAAAAAATACAAGATACAGAGTATGGAAGTCAAAAGAGTGACAGAAGGGAACAAACCTAAGAAGAAAAGCAAAGAAGAAAAAAAGACCCATCATTTTTAAAAGTCATTTATATATTTGCATAGTAATTCTTGATTATTTTGAATATTTTCTCTCAATCTATGGCTTGCCTATTTCTGTCTCTGGACAGAAATTTAAATGAACCCTTGTTTATCAATTAATTATTGCATTGATTATGCCTGTAGTACTTTATGTAAAAGTTCACTGCCATATTCAAGGAGAGGAAAAGAGAAGAGAAGAGGAAAAAACAAGGGGGGAAAGACAGTAGAGAGGGGATGGGATGGGAGGGCACAGGGGAGGAAAGAAGAAGCAAAATTAGAAGGGAGAAGAAAGAAGAGGAAGAGAAAGGAGCTAGGAGGGGAAGGAAAAATGAGAAGAGAGGAGAGGATGGGAGGAAGACCAGAAAATGGGACTTTAAATTGTGTAGTTGTTCTTTCCCATTACCAACAGATTTTACTCTACAACCTAATATACTTAAGTGAATTACCAATTAACTTATTATTTCACAAAGTTATTAAACTCAAACTAAAACTTGTAAAGAATATATATGAATCCATTGATGTCTTCAATATTTTATAACTCTATGAAAGAGGAGTTTTCATTTGTAGCCAGGCAGTCATTACATCAAAAATACCCAGATGCCTGGAATGTGTCAGAAATTTCATTAGGCCTCTGGCAGTGAAACACCATCATTTTCTAATAGCATTACACAGAAGAACGAATGAGCTCAGGCTGATCCTCTGTGCAAAGCCAGTAACTGCTGACAGAGAACGGCTTTACAATTATAAAAAAAAAAGTGACTTTCAATTTTTGTTTATCTTTCCAAAAGATACCATTCTATCCAAATGACTGCTATTTTGAGTATTAAAGTAAACAAAGACAGAAGTATTCAAAAACATGTTTAAATGATTTCATCATGACTGTATATTCTTACATAGGAATCATATTTATTAATCACAGATTCTGTGCAGGACTCTGAATTCCCAGGGTAGATTTTTTTAATGCATTCAAATTATTTATACATTGCCTCAAAACCATATTTGTGGCTCATAAGAACTTGATTTTTTCAGTTATTATATACTCTAGTTTTAAACATTGATTTACTTCTATATGTGCTTCTTGAATTTGTCTTATGTTTATTTATAATAATAAGTAAATAATAAACAATAATGCTTACTGGCTTCTTTTAAATACCCCTCAAAAGGCAATATGCTTATAAACGAGATAATCATATTTAAAATAACCAGGATGCTTGACTTAAAGTTAGCAATCAGTATTAGCAATCAAAAAGACAAAAGAAAAAAATCCTGTATAACGTGTCCTTTGCAGGAAAGAGGGCTTTATTCATTAAGAGCAATGACTAAGGACGCTTAAAATTAAAACATGCCCTATTTACATAAGGCATTCCTTTTCCTAAGCTTGACTTACCAAAGCATGAACTATCACTAGCACAGAATAATTTAGGTAACCCAGTATTCTTCACTGTCTAAAACTCAGGTTTCTAGTTAAAGTGAGAAACAGCAGGAGAGAACCATTACAGCCATAAGAAGGCTCTTGGGTAGATGCATTCTTCCTTTGTGATCAGAGGTGGCTAGGCCAGATGTAGCCAGCATGGAAGGCTCTCAGGTCTGTGGGCCAGTCCTCTACTGACGTGATTCAACTCATCATTCACTTCCGTTGAGCTGTGAACATGACAAAAAATCATCTTTTTCTCTTTTTCAATTTTTTTAAATTTTTTTTATAAAGTCTTTTGTTGAGTGTGTGGAGCTCTTGCAAGATTTCAAGTTCTTCTCTTTTCTCCTTCCCTCCTTTCCCTCCCTTTTTTTTAAAGTATGTTTTTATTATTATCTTTAAGGAGTTGTACCAAGGAGGCACCATATAACAAAGCAGTTTAGGCATACAATGCATCTTGTCACCCCCTTCACATGCTCACCTCCCCTTCTGCCCACCCTTTTGTGGTCTATATAATGAATTCTCGATTCCATTCTCCCCTCTTCCTTCCCTGTTCATCTACTCTCTCCCCTTTTCCCTTTTTCACTCCCCTCCCCTCTTTTCTCTTTTTCTTCAATCCTTTTCCCTCTTCTTCCCTATCTGTCCCTCCCCTTTTCCTCTTTTCTCCTTTTCACCCCCCAAAACAAACAAACACAAAACCAGGATTGTGGCTCTGTCAATGTCATTATCACTCCAGGAGAGCATGGGGAAGTAGAACAAATTCTGATCTTGCAAGGACCTCAGTTTCTTTGAGCCCCCATTTCTGTGGAAGCTTTTATTCCTGTTAAGGCTGACAAATGTCATCAGTATTCCATGTTTCCTACGACCTGTGATGACTTGGGTTCCCCTCAGATGTCACTGGGGAACCCGCAGGGTCTACTCTATGCCAAGCCAAACAGTTGGCACAGGAATGTGTGTGTCATTATTGAAGACTGCTTTTCTAGTTGTTATCGCAAGAAGGTACTGTTGCACTTCTTGCACTTCTGATTTGGTGGCATGAAGATCATTTTTAAAAAATTTCCTGCATGTCTGTTTGTTTAAGATTCTTTAGAGGCCACAGAAGAATAAATTCAGCTTTGAGGAAAGTGATGATGAAGAGGAATTTATGCAAAAGAAGTAGACTTGAAGATGGGTGACAAGATGCTGCTACCCTCAGTCTGGAGAGAGTAGAGTGGGCTTTTATTGTAGACTCTAAAATTGCCTTTTACCTGTCTTTCCTGCTGGGCTGAGCTGGAGAAACAGTAAACTGAGTGCTTTAAATAAGCCACAGGAGACTTCTCTAGGTGCTGTTATGTTTGGCAAGTTCACAAGCATATCTTAAATAATATTATGATTAATGCCAAGATAATCATAGTTATTCAGATATTGCTACAGTAAGCTGACATTGATTCTTTTAGGTACAGACCCAGAAATGGGATAATTGCATCACATGGAATTTCTATCCTTAACTTTTGAGCAATTGCTGTAGTAATTTCCATAGTGGCTAGACTAACTCACATCACAACAAGCAGTGAGCAAGGGATCCTTTCATTCCCACGCCCCTGCCTTGGGAAGTTTCCCCTGCCTGCTTGCAAGTAATTGTGGCTGGTCATTTTCTTGATGATGGCTATTCTGAATGGAGTGACTATCCATGTAGTTTGTTTTCTTTCTTTTCTTCCTTTGTGTATGGGGAGAGGGGTTTGAACTTGGGGATTTATATATTCTTGCTTAGCTTTTTAGTCCAGTGCTGGTAACTCTACATCTTGAACCACAATTCCACTCTTGGAATTTTGCTAGTCAATTGCAGAGAAGAGTCTTACGGATTTTCTTCCATGGCTTTGAACCATCATCCTTAGGTCTCGGTATTTTGGAGTAGGATTACAGGTGCTAGCCACCAGCAACCAGCTCAAAGTAGATTTGGTTTGCACTGATTTCCCTTGTAGCTAAGGATGTTAAACATTTCCTCACATATTTATTGGCCATTTGTAGATTTTCATTTGTAAATGTATACATATTTCCTCTGTTCACCTGTCTCTATTAATTGGATTGCTCTATTTACTTCATTCTTTAGATATTCTGGATACTAATCATCAGTCATATGATTTTTCTCCCATTCTCTAGATTGACACTTGAATCTGTTGACTGTTGCTTTTGCCACACTGAGGTTAAAATTTAATCCAGTCCCAGTTGTCAATTCTTGCTCTCATTTCTTGAACTATTGGAGTCCCAATCAGAAAATGGTCGGCCATGCCTAGATCTTGAAAAGCCTCCCACTATTAGCTTCAAAGTTTCTGGTTTTACATTCAGGTGTTTGATGCATTTAGAACTACTTTTTAATTTCCTTTTGATTTCTGCTTTGAGCTCTTTGTGTTTTTGTTTAGATTCTAAATATTCGGGAATTGTTCAGAGAGCTTTTGCTATTGATTTCTAACTTAATTTTGCTGTAGTCAGAATACATACTTTATATAACTTCTATTGGCACTTGTTTGATGGCACAAAATACAAACTAGCCTGAAAATATTTTCTGTGCGATGTGTACTCTGCTGCCACTGAGTGAAATATTGTACAATTATTGGTGAGGCCAACCTCATAGAAAGTATCACTCAACTCTTCTAATATTCTGATGTTTTCCTTTCTTCTTAGCAACTTCAATGAAGAAATCTGGTATCTCATTTCTTCTTAGCATCTTCAATAACGAAATTTGGTATCTCAGACTATAGATATTTTCTGTTTTTTCCTCAGAGTTCTTTCAATTTCACTATACATAATTTGAAGCTCTATCATTAGTTGTATAAATTACTATATCTTACTACTATATTTCATTCATAATCAAGCTTTTAAAACAATATGCAATCTTCTCTTTGATTTCCAGTGATTTCATCTTGAAATCTGCTTTGATATTGTTAGCTACTCCTACTTCCTGTAATAATGTTACCAGAGTACAGCTTGCTTCACATTTTTAATCTTCCTGTTTACTTCCTGCAGGTAGCAAATATTTTGCTTTTACTTATTTCCTATATGTATGAGTTTCTCTTTTTAACTTAGGATACTGAGACCATTTACATGCATTGTGTTGAATAGTATGGTTAGGTCTAAAATCATCTGCTGTTGCTTTCTGTTTGTGTTTCATTTCTCCTCTGGTTTGCTTGCTTACTTGTTTGTTTGTTTCTTGCCTCCCTTCAGATTAACTGAACATTTCTTCTGGTTACATTGACTTGTCTCTGTGTTCACTGGCTATCACTCTCCATGCCTTAGAGTTGTCAGAGTTTCAAATATACACTTTGGATTTGAAAATCCTCTCTAAAAGGAAGACAATGATTTTAGGCACTATGGACTACATTTGATCTCTATTTTATATTCCCTTTTCCTTAACTTTTCAGAATATAAAATCATGTTAGTCTTATGGGCCCACAAATAAACAAGAGCTATGATCTAGATTAGTTGTGAATTGTACTTTGCTACCACATAGTTTGCATATCCTCAGACTCTGACGTTAAGTAATTTTGTACCAATCTATAGTCTGACTTTGACACTTTATATTTTTCATTTCTTCTCTCTAGATTCTATACTGTTTTGTGATACGATTTGTGAAAAATGAGCTCCACAATATGTTACTTCTTTTCTTTATATCATTATCTTTGACATAAAATGCAATTATAGGTGAACAAAATGGATAGCCACTGTAGTTACATTCCCAGTGGCAGTAATTCTATTGCAAAGAACCAGATTTCTAACTGCTTTTATTTTCCTTCCACTGGAATGGTCTTCATAAATATTCTGTTATCAAAGGACTGCTGGTGATTAAGTTCTTTCTTATAGTACAAGTTTCTTGGCGAAGCATTCTTTAAGAATTTGGATAATTTAAAACTCTATCTTCCCTTGAATTTTAAAGACAATTTGGCTAGTGTAGAATTCTAGGTTTCCATCTTCATGTGTACTCTGTGAATGGTGGACCGAGAACATATTCTGCCTTTGTGGGTTGTAATGTTACCTAAAGATATTTTATATTAGGCTTCTTGATGATGTTGTATTTCATATTCCTGCTGATTTTCTTGTTCTTTTCTGGTTATGGAGAATAGGTACTGAGGTTTCTAACTACACGTGGATTTGTCCTATGTTTTTGGTTTGTGCTTCACTATCTTGCATCTCTGTTGCTTGGATACATATCAATTTAGGATTGCAATGATTTTTGGTAGATTGACCCTTTTATCATTATATAATATCCCTTTCAGTGTCTGGTAATTTTCTGTGCTCTGAAGTCCACTTCATCTAATGTTAATAGAACCATTCTTCCTTTCTCTTTCCTGCATGTATGGTATCCTATTGTCAGTTCTTGTACTTTCAACCTGCCTGTGCCATTAAATTCGAAGTGACTTTCTTGTACACAACATCTAATTGGATTATATTCTTTTAATTCACTCTGCTGATGCTTGGTTTATAGTTGATATATTTCAGCTACCTATGTTCCATGTAATCATCAGAAATTAAGATTTAAGTTTGTCATCTTCGTTCTTCTTTTCTGTTATCATCACCATTTACCTTTTCACTAGCTTTTTTTCTGTGAGTTATATAAACTTTTAAAAAATGCTTCCATTTTGTCTACATTGTCTTCCTTGGATTGTTATTTTTTAAGGTTTTCCAATTGAGTCTTTCATTCTTATTTTAACCTGATAGCTTCTCTTTTAAATATCACTTTCTTGTTGACGTAATCTTATTGTAAGACATTCCACATAGGTGAACTGTCCCAAGAAAATGTATCCCTTTTTTTGGATCAGTATTTTAGTAGATTCCTTAGTTATTACACTATATATTTTTTAACTTACCCAAGTTTATGGGCATTGATATCTTATTTTATGTCCCTGCATTCATTTTTACTGTAACTATCATATGTAATTTATTTTTATATACTGAGAACCCTGCTAGGTTGTCCTATAATTTTGTTTCCTTCATAAACATATATTTAGTACATTTTTAAAAAATCCATTGCATTTATATTTTTCTCAATCCACAGATTTTTTTACTTGCTGACATTTCAAGATACTTCATTTTACTAAACATAGAACTCCCTTATGACCCAGCAATTCCACTACTTGGCATTTACCCAATCTTCTAGAAACAAGGACATACTACCTCCAATAGCACAATGATGTTCATTGCAGCACTATTTACCAGAGCAAAGATATGGAACCAATCCAAATACCCCTCAGTTGATGATTGGATCAACAAGATGTGGTATTTATACACAATGGAATTCTAGGCTGCTGTCAGAAAGAATGACATTGCCCCATTTGTAAGGAAATGGAAAGACTTAGAAAAAATCATATTAAGTGAAGTAAGCCAGACATACACTCAATGTCTTCCCTCATTTGTCCTAATCAGTAGAAACCTTGAGCTCTCCTAGCAGAGATTTACAGTAGAATGAAACCTAGATTCATAAGGCCATATAGAATGACACTAAATGAAAGGACCTCCAGAAACAAAAGCCAAATAATGAGTAATTGTTGTCCTTAATGTACTATGTTATCTCTCATCTCTTTTGCTGCCCCTTGATTATCTCATATTGTTATAGCATTTCACCTGGTTATCTGATATATTGTATATATGCGTATTTGGTTATTTGAAGTCAGATAGGGAAGGGAAGAAAACAAGATGAGGGGCTGGGGTGGGGGGAGGGAAATAGGAAGCAAGACATGAGAAAGGGTATCAATGTATGTGAAGTAATGCACCTTCTAGCTGGTGAATATAATGTAACCCTTCTATTAACTACAATAAAAAATACATGAGAAAAAAAACTTCCAAACAAGGCAAAAAAAGATACTTCTTTTAAAACTTTACTTATAGTTAGAGAAATTCCTCTAATGATTACAGTATGGCATTAGTAGCAACAAATTATTTAGCTTTCTTTTGTCTGAAACTTTTTTTTTTTGCCAGTCCTGGGCTTGAGCTCAGGGTCTGAGCACTTTCCTTGGACTTTCTCAAGGCTAGAGCTCTACCACTAGAGCCTCAGCACCACTTCCAGATTTTTCTATATATGTGGTACCAAGGAATCAAACCCAGGTCTTCATGTATGCTAGGCAAGCACTTTAACCACTAGGCCAAACTCCCGGCCCTGTCTGAAACATTTTTAATTCACATCTATTATTGGAGGACACATGCTGGATAAAGAGTTTGGGATTCACAGTTTATATGCAACACTTTAAAACTATTTTCTACATTCTGAGCACGATAATTTTCAATGAGAAATTATCATTAAGACTACTTGTGTGTGTATGTGTGTGGGTGATATATATATATATATATGTAATTAAATTTTGGCTGCTTTTTCATCTTTAGTTTTCAGAAATTTAACCATAATACTTCTTGATTTATGTTTTTGCAATTAATTTCATTTAGAGTCATTCATTTTCTTCAATCCAAAGATTTATTTACTGCTCAATTTGGTAAATTTTGTCATAATTTCTTCAAGTATGTCTTCAGGCCCACCAGTTTCCTTGACATATCCTATAACTCAAATGACAATAAAGTTAACTATTTTACTATGCTTGAACATGTCCCTGAATCTCAGTTCTATTTTTGATCTATTTTCTTCCTCTTGCTCAAATTGGTTATTTTTATTATTCTACCTTCTAGTATGTTGAGTCTTTCCTCTCCATTTTCCTGTTAAATTCATCCTTTGAGATTTCACATCTTTGTTGCAATTATTAGGAATAAAATTTCAACTTGGTTCACTTTTATGTCCTTCTTTTCTTTGCTGAGAGTTTCTACTTCCTGTAGCACCTCTCTGATGGTGAAATTACATAAAACTTTGCAGCCAAGACTAGGGTAATAATAGTTAATTTAAGTCTCCTTTGACTCAGGATCTTTCTCAGTTCTCTAGCCAATGTGCTATGAAGGAAGGAGACTTTCCTATCTCACTCATGGAAACATACTATTCACATACCTGTGGGATGCTCTCTAGTCCTTTCTTTAGCTTCAAGTTCTTTCTTCATGCATAAGTGTTGATCTAAACTCTATTGAATACTTGAAATTTTTTGAATTGTCTCATTCGACAGCTCCCTTCTTCAACTCTGTCCCATTAACTCTGTCTTATAATCTCTCCAGTCCATCCACTCAACTCAGAAAATCTCCTCATGTCCCCCTGTCTTCCTTTTCCCAGTGTTAAAGTATGACAATTCTGTCAACATATTCCATCATTTAGTGGTCACCATCATTCAGACCTAGTGCCCAGTGGATTGAAAACTGTTGTTCCAAGAATCTGGCCTATTTTTAAAGTAGTCTCAAGCAGGATGAAATCCTTAGGACACTATTGTTACTGCTATAGCATATCAAAAGTTAGATCATAAGTATCATCTAACTTTTATCATTGGGACACTTCCTCATAATCAAATTTCTATATAAGATACATGTTGACCTAAGTATTTAGCAGTGAAAGGGAGCTTCTAGGACAAGAGCACATCACTCTTCCTTTTAATCATGACCATTTTCTAATGAGTAAACTCATTAGTTTGTTTAAGGCTAAATAGCTATTTAGGTACAAATGGGGATCTAAGTTTTGTTTTTCTGCTTTCCAGCTCTACATACTTTGGGAAGTTTTCTGGTGCCTATCCTGGGGCTTGAACTCAGGGCTTAGATGCTACCCCTGAGCTGTTTTGCTCAAGGCTAGTACTCTATCATTGGAACCACACCTCCACTTCTGAGTTTTTTGCCTGGGCTGGCTTCAAGATACAATCCTAGATGCTGGCCTTCTGAGTAATTACAATTGCACCTTCGCCTCA
Source organism: Megascapheus bottae (assembly GCF_031878675.1). Lineage (NCBI taxonomy): Eukaryota > Metazoa > Chordata > Mammalia > Rodentia > Geomyidae > Megascapheus > Megascapheus bottae. The sequence continues at coordinate 8,470,468 of NC_143517.1, read as the reverse complement.
TGTACATTTTAATATGCCACACTAATAAGAGTTCTATTTCATTTTCTGCCTTAAATATGTCTTATCTGGAATTATCATCACAATAGAAGCTTAGTTTATTTAATTCTTATTATATGGCTAGTGACTTATATGTATTGTATTTCCCCTTAACCACAAACCTTTGAGGAAACAGCTTCCTAACACAGAAGGACTTAAAAATGGTGTTAAGATATAGTCCTCGATGATTAGTATCCATGTCTACATTTGTCACACAGCATATTATTGTTATCCTTGCCTTATTCCTCTTCTTTCCTATGAGTTTATGACACTATATTCATCATGAAGGCATATACAGGATTTTTGTATTTTTTGGTGTTGTTATTGTTTGACTTCAGGTTATAAAGAGACACAGTGTGAAATTTGTTCCTAAATAGTTTAGTAGCAATGAAAATAATTGTTTTAGAACTGAATTTCTGTTTTGAAGGTGGCAACATTATGTTATATATTGATTCATTCATTCAAGGACATATCTGATCTTAATGGTAGGGCTTACCATTAAAATTTCTAGATACCTGGACTTCATACTTCTTGAAGCAGATTTTAAACTTTGGCTTTATATTCATTAACAGAAGAAATGAAATAAGTAAATTGGCAGCTCTCCCTGGCAAGGAGATAGGACGAGAGTATAATAAACACAGACAGTAGCTATTAAATAAAATGACTCTTTAGAGCCGCATGGAGATGTACATCAGGAAATCAATTGATAGCCATAAACTACTAAATGGCTTTCACCCTTGCTAGAACCAAACTATTCTTGTGGTTTATTAGTTCTGTTATAGCTCCTAAAAATTGTCATAAAAAGATAAAACAAGAGTTACAGTGAAAAAGCAATTTCATTAAGGACTCATTTTTTTTTCAATCCCCATGTTTTGGGATTGAACTCAGGGCCTGACAATTGTCCTTGGGCTTTTAAGGACTCATTCTTTAATATTGAGTAGTAAATGGAAATATTTAAAGTGAACTCCAATGAAATGATAGTTTAATTTGTCTCTGTATTATATATAGGTGTTTGTACCAATTGTGCTTTCATAAAGTGGAATTAAAGATCTTAGTACCCTCATGAAGACTCCAAACCGATTGAGTACCAGCAAATGGTTTGTAACAACCTCCTGGGATCAGAGGATGATTGATAGAAATTGTCAGTTTTTATGGTCTAATATATCCCACCATGGACCACTTCAAGCCAGACCAAGATCAATTGGTACATCTAGTGTACAATTGCATCTATTTTATCTCATAGACTAATGTGTGGGCTAGCCCACAATGCTTCCTTCAACACAGAGGCAAGAGAAATTCTTCTGACCTTCTGCAGGATCTCTTTTAAAGAATCATCAATTGTCTATTGCTGCTTTAACACATATAGTCTTAGATGCTCAAAGTAACAGTAACATATACTAGTGCAACTCTGCAATAAAGTCTGAAATGATTCTCACTGGGTTAAAAAGAACACAAACTAATGCTGCAGTTCTCCTAGAAGAAAAACCCTGCTTTTTCCCAATTCTTCAGCTTGTAACGTATTCAAAGCCAGGAACTCGTAGTCCCAATCCTTTCTGCCATGAAACCGACCATAATTGCAGATTCCGGGGAATCCAGTATGGACATCTTCAGAGGCCTACAGAGTCCTCGTGCTGCCACAAGTCACTATCTGAAAAACAGACCCGTGAACACCCACCTAGACTCTGGAATTGTTGGTGATCCCTGGTATCACACTTATTATTCACTTTCTTATTCACTTTCTCACTCTCCCAGTGTCAGTCATTACCTCCCTGTACATAAACCCTGACTCCCTGCGGGTCCTTTATGCTGAACATGGCCCTGTATATGCAATTACTTCTTATGCATACCATGCTTATCATGAATACAACTTAAAGTACTTTCCTTCTTTCCTACTTACCCTGCTTCTTCTCTATGAAGTAAAGAAAGTAGCAATAAACTCCTTGGATTCCTCTAAACATGACACCATTTATGCTGCCATACCTTCGCCCACGTACTTCCCAGACAGGAATGTCCTCCCTCTCTGCCTGACTAATCATGACTCACACTCGCAGGCTGGGACATTTCCACCAAAGATTCATAGATTCATTGTGATTGTGTCATTGCACATACCTGCCTGTCCTGTAATAACCTTATCATTTATTTCTCTGCTAGAACACGAGAAGCTCCTCAGGGACAAAGAATTTTTGTCACCAAATTTCCTTGTGTTCTGGTCCAAGGTCAATCCAATGGCATGAAAAGCCCTCAACAAACATCTATTCTAACAATATTGAATATATAATTAATGAATGTTCAGGATTCTTTTTAAAAAAAATTTTTTTTTTGCCAACCTTTGGCCTTGAACTTGGGGCTTGAGCGCTGTCCTTGGGATTTTGTAAGGCTAGAGCTCTACCACTTCTGGCTTTTTCTATGTATGTGGTACCGAGGAATCAAACCCGGGTCTTCATGCATGCTAGGCAAGGAGTCTACCACTAGGACAAACTCCTGGCTATGTTCGGGATTCTTAAAAGAATGAGGTCTATTCTATTTAGAGGCAAAAAGCGTTTAGCATTTCTAAATCCTATAAATGATTTACACTCATGGGAAGGAGTTGAAAAATGCATAGTGTTACTGATAATTAATTGCTCTATGGAAGGTAGATTTGTTAGCAATAATCTCTCTGTATATATTATAACCATCTCAATTTACCATTGATTTTAAGCTCATTGGTTCAATGTTTTTGGCCTTTATTTGGTACAAGGGTAGCAAATTATTAGGCCTTTGTAGGATGGGACTTTATAGGATGAGATTAACATTAGAGCTCTAATGTATCCCAATCTTGATCTTAAAGGGGACAATCATAAGGAAGGAATGTAGGAAAGTGGTGGTCACTATTGGTCAGCGGTGTGAGAGTTAATGAAATCCTGAGTGGGAAGAAATTATACTGATACAAGGTTAGCAAGACCTAGAGGAAAGTATCTCAATGCTAACTGTGATTAAGAATGAAAATAACCTATCTCAAGAGTCTATCATTTTCTTCCCCCAACTTAGCCCCTACAGCATGTGCATAAAGACTATGGAACAGGCTGCTTGGACACATCCATTTGCTTTTCTTATTGAGATGTCAGCCTGGAGACAGAGGGTTCAGTACAAATACTTAGTAACAGACTGTTTTCTCAGGGTGGAACACTTTGTGGATTAATTTTGACAGTAAATATTTTTAAACAGTTCAGACTTAGCTTTTTCAGTGTGAGAATACATAAGACAATCAGTTTCATCTATGACTATCATATAGCTGGATCAGATGGCAACTGAAACGGAGACAGAGGAAATTGTATCTGGATGGGGAATAATCTCTCTTTTTATTTTCCTCTGCTGGAAATGAAATGATTGCCTTGCTCAATAGTGAGATTTTTGCCATTAGCACAGATTGATCTTGGTGGCTCAGCATGACAACTGCATCTGAAAGTTAAACGTTCCCCTGGATATGCAGCAGAGGATCAATTCACATCATATATTCTCAATCTGCTCTTTTGCTTCAAGAGTCCCTGAAGGATTCTATTTCCTTTCTCTGTTTTTAATATTATAGAAGTGGATATTTCCCACAAAATTATGCTACAGCTGTTGAATTTCTCCAAAATGTTGAATTCCAAAGTGGTTTCTAAATTAATGAATACACAGAGTACTGAATGCATTTACAAATGATTCTACATTTTTAAATGCAAAATTAAGATTTTTGACATTAACAGGTCAACAAAGTCTCTAAATTTCTAAAACAAATAGTACTTGCGTATTTCTGGATTAGGTATTTATTGAAGGAGTTAAGTGGTATAAATGATTCTTTTTTGCTGTTATTAACCACACTAACAAATGTGAAATACTCAGAATAGTTAAGGTGCATAGTAACAGTTTTCTAACTATGTACGACTAGTAGTACTATTGCTTTGTATTGTTTCCTTAAGATAAGGATAGAAAATTTCCAGTGAAAATCTTCTGTTCTTTGGATGAATACAGTAAGAATTTTTAAGCAGTCTAAAAAGCTATGAATTATCATTTACACAAATTGGAAATTTATCACACATGACATCCATGTATAATTTAACACTTTTTTGCCAAATATTTGGCTGGCTGTTTTGCTAAATTACTTAATCCTTACAACAATGTAAATAAGAGATTCCTTGACTTCATTTACAGAAAAGGAATGTAAGGCATAGAAAAATAAACTGATGTGCGAGTAGATAAGTTTACAAAACAAAGATCTCTCACACTGAGGCCCAGGTTTTGAACCATAACTTCTTTCATAATCTCAACAGTTTAGGCAAACTCACTCTAAAGAGGATCTCTGAATGTGTCTCTATTGATCATCTTATTGCAATTCAATTTGGCATATGTTGATTGAACAGTTGCCTTGGCATACTAATAAAGTTGATTTTATGCATTAATTATATCTAATCTATGTCTTTGTACTGGGATCAACACTGCCAGGGATTTGAAGGACATCTGAACCTCACCACCTTGGATAACTAAAATAGATAAAGTTTTCTCTGAGCTTTTAATCTCTATAGTAATCATGAATTTCTATGTAGGTCGTTATACCTGGTGTACTCGCAAATACATGCATGTCTTCTAGTCAGTCAGTAACACTGATACAACTGTTTCAATAATATCTCTTAATGGTATTTAAACAATTATAACTCACTGGTTAACTTATATTAAGCATATATAAGAAACCCATTTGAAAGGACCTACATAAGCTTATTGAACAATTTCTGTGAATAATCATCTGTCTAGAAAATAAAAACCCTGAGATTCACTTGAGAAATAGTTCTGTTCTCCAATAAAGAGCCTGGCTATGACTCAGAATATGGGCTCTACCAGGAAACAGTGATCTTTAAAAAAAAAAAAGGTATTAGCTGAGCAAGTGAACAACTACTTACTATTACCCTGATGGTGAGCCTCTCTTTAGTTCCTTTTTCAACCAACTGAGAATTGACTCAGAAGCAAATGTGCTTAGGGCTGACCTGTAACCACATTCTATAATTGAGATTGGGTCATTTTTTATTTTGTCATTTTTTGCATAGCACTGTATTTGGTTCTCAAAAGTACATTTTATGAAGGATATTAGAAAACAAGATGTGCTCCAAGGCAGATGGCAGGGACATGAGAATCATGTTAGCTAGAACATGATTGAATTCCTGGGGCTGTTTAGACTGAGAAAGAGAAAAAGATGGGGAATACACCAATTGTATCCAGATATTTGAAGTATGTCTCATCCAGTTTTGAGTGATTCCAAGAAGAAAACACAAAGCACAGGGAATATTGAGAAAATATTTGGCTTAATGCACAAATGTCATTACCAGCCATCCCAGCTACTTAATCAGGACGAGAGTAACTTTTTCTTCCAACGATTATGGTAATTAGTTCCTGTTATTGATACAAAGTCAAGGGGATATCAAAGGGTCTGTTGTGAGAGTATGCTTGTCACTAGTGAAGAAGAAGAAATGTGGAAACATTGCACATCATGTTAAGATCATAAGATCATACAGTTGTCGATTGCAGAGTTAAGACTCATGTGCAACATCCGGTGTTCACCAACACTGTGTAGCATTAATAAAAAACAAAAACAAAAACAAAAACACGGATTTGGTTGAACATGGAACTAAATCACTTCCAAGAAGTCAGTTACTTCTCAGAGTCCATGCTTCTACTCTGAGATTGTTTAACTGACATATTTGTTTGCTTAGAGAGTGAGTTTTATGATTGCAAGTAAGTATGATTGCAAGTATCACTTTTCAATTGGGACTGCTACTTCGTGACTCAAGCCACACCCTAGTGATGCATTTTAGGAAGTTGTAGCACTTCCCTAATGTAGGTGAACATAGGTAACGTTCAGAAATTGATTTGAATATGTTCTTCAAAATAGTTTGAGTTTTGCAGGGATTTTCATAATTCCTTATGATATTATAAGTTGAGAAAACTGGAATTAAAGGATTTGGACAATCTTTAGGTACCAAAGAACCTATTATCCACTTGCAATCCAAGACTTTTTAAGGATTAAAAGAAAAAGAATTTATTACATACACAGGAAAACCATAGAAAAACAGCAATTCACTAGATATTCAGGAATCTTTGAGATATGAGTTTAAGTTTTAGAAATAAAGATCTGGAAGGTCAGTATGGCCTGGTTGATAATTATCCCAAAACTTACTTCTTGTCAGCCTTGTACAAATTACTTAATTAGCACATAATCTGTAAAGTTAGGATCGTGCCATCCATTAACTCCCACACATTAGTGATAGATTGAATAAGATGGTTGATGCTGTATTAATTCAGTTGGCATACTCTCCTTTTCCACCCATTGTAGTTCTGATGAAATGACCACAGGTTAATGACAAATAGAGCTCTGTCCCCTTCTGAGGGTACCAGCTATTTTTGAACCACCATAAATCATTGGTTAATAGGAATCAAATCATCCATCTGTCTTTTGAGGCCTGTTGGTGTGTCATTCATTTCTCCAAATGTACCCTTTCTTCTCCTTCAGGATTGGCTCATTAGGCACAGTGCCACAGTCAATGCAGTTTGTAATTGGTGTCCAATTAGCTTCAGGGTGAACATTTTTAGAGTAGTATTTTATATATTCAAAATCAAAATATAAGAAGCTCAGCCTTCATGGTCATAAATGCAAAATCTGAAATAATATATTAAAAAGATGAAAATCAGAAAACTTTGCTGATTCATTTCCTCTTCTGGCTTAGGTATATGCAATATGAGTCTGTCCTATCCTTGGTAAGTTTCATAGTGGAAGTGAGTCTCCATCGGTGTGGAGTATTCATGTAATAATGATATCCTTTCTACAGCCATAGCTTTGGGCACAATGAACTCCAGATCTTAAACAGGAGCTTTTAATCTCCAATTTCCATGATAGCGTTTCTTATATTTGAATGATTGGGAATTCCTATGTCTGCTTGTACTTTGGGTTTGTGGCCAGATGGAGCAGACTGAAGTCCCAAGGTCTTTCATAGCTTTAGTAGGGAAGACTTTGGGACTCCCCTTCTTCAAGTTCTTCCTGAATCATCACCCCACGCTTGCCTGACTTCAGTCCTAATAGACTGAAGATTCTCAGTTATGTTTGAGCTTTGAGTGTTATTTCCTGTTGCTAAAAGTTATATAACAGCCCAGCAGGGCTTTCTGGCTAAAGTCCTGACTAGTTAGTATGACAGTAGCTTCTCAGGATTTAGTCCCTTTACCCATCCATCCTAAGTTTCACTTCTTACCATGCTATGTCTTCAGACCACACAGATAACCCTATATCACATTTGCTAGACCTGCTGGACTATGACTTTGGACCTATCCCTCACTCTCCCTACCAATTCACTCTCAGCCTTCTCAACCCTATCCATGTACACCCCAAGCGATTCTTCAGGATGCAGCTTTGCCATCTTTTCTTTTTCTTTTGGTCAGTCTTGGGGCTTGAACGCTAGGCCTGGATGCTGTCCCTGAGCTCTTCAGTTCAAAACTAGTGCTCTACCACTTTGAGCACCATTTCCTAAAACATTTCTTTTGAGCATATTCTTAGGAGTAGAATTGTAGAATAATATGACAATATTAATATGTAATAGTAAATCTTAATTGATATTAAAAATATTAATGTTTAATACTAAATATTTATACTTAACAAGAAGCAAAACGCTTGATCCACAGTGAGTCACAATTTTATTTTTCCATGGGCAATGGATGAGAGTTCCAATTCCTTCATGCCTTTCAAATTTATTTCCTCTTTTATTGGTATTGATGATCTAATCTTTAATGTAATTATCCTACTGTGTATGAAGTCTTATCTGTGGTTTACATTTGTATTTTTCTAATGACTAACGATGCTAAATATCTTTTTTTGTGCTTGTTGGTCCCTTGTATAATTTCTTTGGAAAGATGTCTAATCAGATCTTTTGCCAACTTCTTAAATCAGTTTACTTGACTTTTACTGTTATGTTTATTACACATTCTGGATTCGTAGCCTTTACCAGTGTTGAAGTATTGTCTTCCATTCTAGGGATTGCATTTTTCGCCTCTGTGATAGTGTGTTGGCAGCACAAGCTTTTAATATTGGTGAAATCCAGTTAATCTGGCTTTGTTTTAGTTGCTTGTATTTTGAATACTACATTGAAGAATCATTTACTTAACATAAAGTAATAAGCCATATTCCTGATTTTTTGTATGTGTTGTATGCATTTGGTTACTATTTTTTATATATTTTTATTGTAATTAATAGAAGGGTTACATGATATTTGCCAGATAGATGGTGCATTAATTCCCATACATTGATACCCTTTCACATGTCTTGGTCCCCATTTCCCTCCCCCCCACCCCCACCCCTCATCTTGTTTTCCCCCCTTCCCTATCCAATTTCAAATAACCAAACACAAATATATCCAATATATCAGGTAACAAGTGAAATACTGTAATAATATGAGATAACCAAGGGACAGCAAAAGAAATGAGAGATAACATAGTACCTTAAGAACAACAATCATTCATTATATGGCTTATGTTTCTATATCCTAGAGATCCTTTCATTTAGCATCTTACGATATGGCCTTTTGTATCAAGGTTTTGCTCTATTGTAAATCTCTGCTAGGAGAGCCCAGGGTTTCTACTGATTATGACAAATGAGGGAAACCTTTGAGCCTAAGTTCCTTTGAGTCTGGCTTACTTCACTTTTGGTTACTATTTATATGTGGTATAAAAAGGGTTTCAGCTGTTATTCTTTAAGTGGATATTCAATTTTCCTGCCATCATTTTCTATAAAGCAATTGGTTCTCCCATTAAATTACATTGCTAGTGTTACCAAAAATAAGTGGATTATACTGCTTTATGAATATATATACATATGTATAAAACATACTATATATACGTACATGTATGTATATAAATATGAATGTGTATATACATATTTATATATACACATATATATGTATTTATCAGTCTTTCCCAGCTAGTTAGCTGCTACTGCCTCATGCCTGTGGTTTGAAGTCAGCCTGGACAGGAAAGTTCATGAAAGTATTTTGTGTGTGTGTGTGTGTGTGTGTGTGCCAGCCCAGGTATTGGAACTGAGGGCCTGGGCACTGTTCCTTGAGATTATTTGCTCAAGGCTAGCACTCTCCACTTAACCCATGGTTGCATGTCTGCCTATTTTGGTGATTAATTGTAGATGAATCTCACCAACTTTTCTGCCTCAGCTGGCTTTGATCTCACTCTCTTTTGTACTTAGCACCACAGACTACCAGCACCAAAATAATTAAAATTAAATTAAATAACTATTATTTATTTTATTACAAAGTACAAAATAAAACCAATGGAATTGAAACCAAGTATTATTTATACACTATTAATTTGGTTTCTTTGATCTTCATGAGTATACACATACCAGCATCATACTTTTAATAGCTTCAGTCTTATAGAAAGCTTTTTAAAAATATATTTTTATTATTTTTAAGTGTTGAAAGGAATTGCCTTTCAACAAAGCAGTTTAGGAAAACAATGTGTCTCAATCAATGTCATTACTTTTATCATTCTCAGCCAGCTCTCTCAAATCCTCCCTTCTCTTGTTATAATTTTGTAGTATACACATTGAATTTGCATTCTCCCCTGCTTCTTCTTTTCATTAATTCTCACCATCTCCTCAATATTACCTACAATGTCAAGTACAGGTTTTCAGAAAGATTTTATTCCAGATGGTCCTCCAAGTTTGTTTTCCTGGTAATTGTCATTTATCATTACATCTTTGCTTTTCTGCATTGCCAGTGCAGACTTGAAGGTTTTGATCAGTATTGTGATGACTGAAGATCACAATTAACGTTCTCTTCCAATCCATAAGCACAGAATGTCTTACCAACTCTAGATCTCTTTCATTCTTCCAACAATGACTTCTAGTTTTCAGGGTAAAGGTTTTGTTTTTTGTTTTGTTTTGTTTTGTTTTGTTGTTTCACTCTTGTTATATGTGTTTCCAGCAATTTTCTTATGTCTAAATGCTGTTATAAGTGGGCAAGTCTTTTTATGTTATTTTCAAATTGTCTTGCTAAGATACAGAAATGTAATTGAATTTTCTTTACTGATCTTAAATTGTAAGCTATTTTAGTTGTTTAGTTTTTAAAATCAAAGCAAAAATGAACATCAAGTTGGTGGCGAATTTTTTTTTTTTTTAGTTTTGGGCTGCTTTTCTGGTTGGTTGGCTGCTTGGTTAGGTTTGGTAAATGTCTTAGCATAGTCAACATGTTAGGGGTACATTTTTGCAAATTGAAATGATTTTTCTTCCAGGCTAGATTTGATGTCTCCCCTCTCTCTCCCACTCAACTTCCTACACACCACACCTTCTCTCCCTTTCCCTTTTCCTTTCCCTTTCCCTTTCTCCTTTCCCCTTTCCCTTTCTCCTTTCCTCTTTCTCTCTTCTGTCTTCCTTCTTCCTACAGAAGAATTTTTTAAAATTATATTTTATTGTCAGTGTAATGTATAGAGGGGTTACAGTTACATTTGTCAGGTAATGAGTACATTACTTCTCACACATTAATACCCCTTTTCATGTTTTTGTCCCCCTTTCCCTCCCTCCACCCCTCTCAGTCATCTTGTTTCCCCCCTTCCCTTCCCTATTTCAAATAAACAAATAAACAGATATACAATATACCAGGTACCAAAGTCAGACACAGTAACCACATGAGATTAACCTAAGTGGAAAAAATGAAAAGAAAGAACTTCACATAGTTACGTTAAGAAAAGCAATCACAGAAATTAACCTCTTGTTTCCACATCCTAGAGTTCATTTCATTTTATCTCATCCTGTATAACCATATGTACATAGATTTTGGGCTATTGTGATCCTGTTAGGAGAGTCGTAGATGTGTAATCATTATTACAAATGAGGGAAACCTTGGAGCCTATGCTCCTTTGCGTCTGGCTTTCTTCACTTAATATGATTTTTTTCCAAGTCTTTCCATTTCCTTACATATGGGGCAATGTCATTCTTTCCTCCAGAACAATTTTAAAAAGAGGCATCCTTACCTTGATCTTGACATTGAAGAGAAACTCCCAGTGTTAATAGTAATGGTCCTTTTGCTAGCTTCAAGTTAAACATTTTTATTATTTTCAACTTTACTGTGTACCTGATGTATCTATTGCTATGATTACACAGTTTTGGCTTCCTCCTCCTCTTCCTCCTCCTCCTCCTCCATCTCCTCTGTCTCCTTCTCCGTCTCCTTCTCCTTCTCCTTCTCCTTCTCCCTCTCCCTCTTCCTCTTCCTCTTCCTCTTCCTCTTCCTCTTCTTCTTCTCTCCTTCTTCTTCCTCTTCCTCTCCCTCCCCCTCCCCCTCCTCCCCCTCCTCCCCCTCCTCCCCCTCCTCCCCCTCCTCCCCCTCCTCCCCCTCCTCCCCCTCCTCCCCCTCCTCCTCCTCCTCCTCCTCCTCCTTCTTCTTCTTCTTCTTCTTCTTCTTCTTCTTCTTCTTCTTCTTCTTCTTCTTCTTCTTCTTCTTCTTCTCCTCCTCCTCCTCCTCCTCCTCCATTCTGTATTATATTAATTTTGTTCTAAATGTTCGAGTAACCTAGTACAATTGGGTTGAATTTTAATTGTACATATGTATAACCATGTTAATTTATTACTGGAATCACCTTTTAAGTATTTTGTTGAATATGTTTATATCAAAATTCATAAGAAAAATGAGTCTGTTTGGTTTAGTATCAAAGCAATACTAGCTTCATAGAATGAGTTTTTGAAGGATCTGTGCACATCTTTTATTTTATTTTATTTTAATTTTTTGGTCATGGGGCTTAACTCTGGGCTTGGGCACTGTCCCTGACTCTTTAGCTCAAGGCTACCGCCCTACACCTTAAGCCACAGCCCCACTATATACACATCTTTTTAATGTTGGTATAATTTACTAGGAAGGTAATCTGGACCCATTTTGCGTGAGAGATATATATTTCATTTTATTTAACTATTATTTTAGTATTAAGCTCGAGGCTGTGCATGCTAGACAAGTAATCTATCACTAAGCCATCATGATCTACTGCCCCTGGGAGTTATTTATGATTATTGTTTTAATTCTTTTACTCATTATTGGTGTACTTCCATAATTTTTCTATTTATCTAATCACTTCACTGTATTTGTCCTGTAATTAACTCACTTCATGTAAATTATCAAATGCTTGGCATGGAGTTGTTTGTAGTACAAACTTATAATCTTTATTTTTATAAGTTCTGTTGAATATGCCTGCCTTTATTCTTCAGTTTAGTAATTTTGAGAAAATTATCCGGTTAATAGTTTATCAAATATATTGGTCTTTCAAAAAAACATGATTATTAGTTTTGTTTACTATGTTTTCTGTATTTCATTTTACTTCCGCTTGGATCAACTTTATGTTTTCTTGCTATTCGTATTGGATTTGTTTTGTGTTTTCTCTTGTTTTTGAGGTGAAAACTCAATTATAGACTTAACATCTTTTTCACAAATATACATAGACATTTACAGGTATGATTTTTTTCATATATTTTTATTGTAATAGAAGGGTTACACTATATTCACCAGAGAGAAGGTGCATTACTTCACAAACATTGATACCCTTTCTTATGTCTTGGTCCCCATTTCCCTCCCCTACCTCCACTCCTCATCTTGTTTTCCCCCCTTCCCTATCCTATTTCAAATAACCAAATAAGCATATATACAATATACCAGATAACAAGGTAAAATAGGTATGATTTTTTTTCTCTAAGAAATGATTGAGCCACATGTAGTTAGTTTTAATAAACTGAGTTCACATATATATTTCCAAATATTTTCAGATTTCTCTGTGCTTTTGTCTGGCTTACTTGTTATGTAAAGATGCATTACTTAATTTTCATACATATTTGAATTGACCAATCTTTTTGTAACTTCCTTCTAATTTCACTCTAATATAACTTAGATTGCTCCAGATCTGAGGGTAGAATGGACCAAGTTCCCTGTTGGGGTAGAGTGCCAGGTGTAATTACTGCCCCTACTTACTTTTCGCGTCAGCAGGAAGCCTCTGCCCGACCTGTGAGTTAAGACCAAGGTGAACAGAGCTTAGCATTCTGGACCTGTTACAGGTGGAGAAATGTAGCCTATGAATTGGGAAGGCTTAAGCATCCAACTATGATAGCCTAAGGGAAGTTTCTATGCCATGTGGTTTGGGGAAAGGCTTAGGGGTGCCAGTAATCTGCTTCCTCCAGGCAGAAGCTGTAGCCCCAAGGCAGACCCCAGACTGCAAGAAAATTGTCTCTCAGACAATAGAACTTCCATCATACTAAATAGGCAGGCAAGGGAAAGATAAGTTGTGGACTCTAAAGTTAGGTTTTATGGATAGTGGTGGCTCGTGCTTATAATCCTAGCTACCCCGTAGACTAAGACCTGACTGGACAGGAAAGTTTGTGAGACTCAAAACTTTGAGGGAACCTGTGGCTTGAGTGGTAGAACACTGCGGTGGAATGGGAAAAGATAAGAGACAGCACCCAGTTTTTACTATCATATGTGTGTATGTGTATGCGTCAACACGTGTGTTTGTTTTAAAAGAAAAACAGGAAAGAGCGAATTATTTAATAAAAGAAAAGACATTTTGCTCTTTGTTATTTTCGGCTTCTTAAACTTCTTCCTGACCCTGGTCCCCTGCTGTCAACTCAAAAAATTGCATCCCAATCCAATGTCTATTCTCTCAGTATACAACTTTCTGCTAATATTTTTCCGTAACTGAAATATTAATGCTCATGAATACGTTAATTAAATTACCTTGTAAATTTTTTTGTGGGTCATGGGTCTTGAACTCTGGACTCTGAGCCCGCACACTGTCCATGAGCTCTTTAGCTCAAGGCTAGAGCACCAGTGCCCTGCTAGAATAAAACTTTGGTGACCTCAACATTTATTTACTTTCGAGGAAAATATAATGGCTTTACTCAAACAGGCCATTAATGGGGAGCTTTCTAATATCTTAACAGGGTGTCAGGATCCTAACTTTTAGATGGAGATTCTCTGGCCCTCACTGTTCTTTCCCTTCTGTCTGGCTATGATGAACCATCTGCACCCAGTTATAGCCCTATTAACGCACAGAATAGTCACACCAGGAAGGAAGAAATTGAACAGAATAAAGTTGAGAGACCTATTAAGTTTGTCAAAGCAAATTACTTATTCCCATTTAATTGAATCTTAGTCTTTCTCCTTTCTCTTTCTAATCCCCATATTTTTCCAGCCTACAAAGGCTACTTGATTAGTTTGTATTCTCCCATATAGTTTTATAAATTTTACATATAAAACTAATTTGTTTTGAGAAAATAGCCACCATAACAGTACCTATAAATAAACTGCTGCTTTGAACCAGGATTTTCAATAACTCATGTGTTTTCCTGATTTACAGAACTAGTAGGATAAATCCTAGAAGAGGCTATCTCTTGAGAGTTGTATTTCCATAGCAGTTTTCTAATATCTGTACACTAGAATATATATAGTAAGAAGCTGGACATTAAACGTGATGAATAGTATGATGAGATTAGCCCATTATAGCACAAGATTAAAAAAAGCATTCCCTACTCCCTACTCGAAGATGTCATTTAGTTGAGATTTAATGTTCTTTGCTCTGTCAAAAATGATGAGATTCTTGGCCTAGGAGCATGGCCTAGTGGTAGAGTGCTTATGTAGCATGCATGAAGCACTGGGTTCTATTCAACGGTACCACGTAAACAGAAAATGCCAGAAGTGGTGCTGTGGCTCAAGTCGTAGAGTGCTAGCCTTGATAAAGTCCAAGAACAGTGCCCAGCCCCTGAATTCAAGCCCCAGGACTGGCAAAAGAAAGAGAGAGAAATTATGAATTTCTTCTGTGAGTATTATAGCTTTTGCTTTATTCATCCTAAGTATAGATTATCCATGACGCCTAAAGTTTATTGTGATCTTGTCTCTCTATCTCCACAATCTAGTTATGTTCAGATATTTTTCTACCTTCCTATATATATATATGAAGAAATTTAATGTTTCATTAAAGATTTTGATTTTAGGGGATGGGAGTTTAGCCTAGTGGTAGCGTGCTTGCCTAGCATGCACGAGGACCTGGGTTCAATTCCTTGGTACCACATACATAGAAAAAAGCCAGAAGTTGTGCTGAGGTTCAAGTGGTAAAGCTCTAGCCTTGAGAACAGCCTCAGGACAGTGCCTAGGCCCTGAGTTCAAGACCCAGGACTGGCAAAAAATATATTTTAATTTTAGATAATAGGGCTTCTTAGTCTGTATATGAAAAGCTATAAATATTTAAATGTTGGTAAGACAATATGGAATTTAATTTCCTCTATGCATTTAAACACATTGTATTCATTACTACCATTAAAGGTAGAAAACATATTGTTGTCTTTGGATTCTGTTTTTACCACATAGTCAGCATCATACAACTATAGAGTAATAGAGTTCATGAGAATATCAAGTGTCCATTTACTCAATACCTCCTAACTGCATCCATCAAGCATTTGTCCCATTATAAATAAGAAATTATGTATTATACTATTATGAAAACAATTGTACTTCCAAAATAATTGAGCATAGAAGCAGAATAAAAATAGAAAATAATTGAAAAGAAATTGAAAATAATAATCTTGTTCCCCAGTTTAGGTAGCAATAGATAATCTAAATATTACCTGTTTATCCCAGATTCAGGAAAGCACAGAGAACTTTCAAAATCCCTCTGTGATGACAGAATAATAATGGTGCTAAAAAATTAAATAAAAGTAGTCTAACATGAAAAATCTATCCATTTTGTTTATGGATATAGATGAGAAAATCTGCACCAATACTTGACCATTCACTTGTATTTTAATATAATCATACATTTTAACCATCTAAAGAATGTAAGTAGGACTCAACTGAATGGAATCCATTAATGCAGTTTTTTACACTATGAAATTAAGTGAGAAAATACTATTATTTTAGTAAATGTAAGTGAAATCATGTTCAGTTCATTATCATTTCCTAATGGAAAATATCACAAATGCATAACTAAGAAATACAAATAAATAATTATATAAATCAAAGTATATGTAAACCTTACAAAAGATAATAACTAGTAGAAAAAATTTCAAAAAGCATTACCATATGTTTATGGACTGAACTAGACAAGTCTATTTACATAACCAGTTCTCAAACTGATTTCTTTTTGTGTGTGCCTGTGTGGGTCATGGTGCTTGCATTAGGCCTGGGCACTGTCCCTGAACTATTCAGCTCAAGGCTACTGCCCTACCCTTGAGCCAAGTTCTACTTCTCATTTTCTAGAGGTTAATTGGAGATAAGAGTCTCAAGTCCTTTTGTTCCCAGGCTGGCTTTGAACCTTGATCCTCAGATCTCAGCCACCTGAGTAGCTAGGATTACAGGCCTAAGCTATTGCACCGGGCTCAATCTGATTGGTAGGTATTCAGCATATTAAGACTAAAGAAAGAGTAACATATGACAGGAAAAATTCAGTAAGATTATCATTGTCTAGAACAATCTAAAACAATATCAAAACCAATGCAATACTTAAACTTTGTTATATTTAAAGGAATTTCATGTGTCTATGTACTTATTCTCTCATTACAGCATTGTTGTATTTAGTAAGATAAATATAATGAAGTTGATAATCAATAAAGATGAATAACTTCCCTACATATGTAAAACAAAAATGTAATCAGATCAATTTTCCAATAGTAAAAAAACAAGCTATAAAAATTTATAGGAAAAATGTGAAATATTTTAAGAATAGTATAAATCTAGCCAGAAACATGGCCTACTGGTAAAATGCTTGCCTAGCATGCATGAAGCCCTGATACCATATACACAGAAAAAGCCAGAAGTGGTGCTATGTCTCAAGAGATAGACTACTGACCTTGAGAAAGCCCAAGAACAGTCCCCAGGTACTAATTCAAGCCCCAGAACTTGCAAAAACAAACAAACAAAAGAACTCGATATGGAACTTGATATGGTTGATTTCAAGGGTTTTGAAAAGAAAAAATAACTATGACTATTGCAAAATAATATTTTGCAAAAATAATAATGGACTTACATTAATCAGAAATTCATGCTATGTTAATCAATTAAAATTTATTGAAAACAGAAGAAAATGGAGAAGCAGATTCACCTCATGACACAGGTTGAGTACCTGACAATTTTACTACTTTCAGTCAGTTAGGAAAAGGTCAATTATTGAAAATGTGCTGTAAAGAGAAATAAATTCGGGAATTGATGTCATACCATATACTAAAACTTAAAGTCCACATAAATTAAAAAGCAAGAATAAGATACAAATTTATACAACGACTTAAAGTTAATTTTAAAAATCTTTAAAAAGTTATTGCTTCTTGCACCTAAGAAAATCAATATAAATTCCCTAACATATACCCATATAGATTTTTAATTTGTCATTATTCATTGATCTTATACTTGTAATTGAGTAACTTAATCAAATCAGAGTAATCATATAAATGCTAGGCTAGATTGAATGAAAGGTAAACAAAGCTTTTAAATTACACTGAAATGGAAAAGGTAAAAAGACTCAATTTAAACAGAATTAAGAAATAACTGTAAAATGTTAAGGTGTTACACACATATATATATTAAATAACAGAAATTATTTCTAAAATTTATTTTAAAAATAATTTAAATTATGTTTTAAAATTAAATAGATACTTATTCTTAAATAATAATATAAGCTTAGACAAAAATGATTTAAGGCAAAGAGCCTCACCTACTTTGGAAATGACTGACAAATTTCAGTATATCTCATATAATACCAAAAACAGTACTAACAGTCAGTGTGCTGAAATACTTCACACACACACACACACGCACACACTCACATGCACAGAGACGGTCATGTATACACAATCACACAGACAAACGCAGTCGTGCAGATACTCATCCTGAGAACTACCTCATTAAATGACATCATCATTGTGTCAGCATCCTAGGGTGTTGTTACACAAATCTAGAATACGCAAGTCAGCATCTCAACTGAAGAGACGCAATAGGCAAGCACAGTTAACATGAGCTGTGTGACGCCACAGACAGAATAACACTGCCTACGGTGACTCTTCATTAAAAGGTATATATTCTAAGTTGACTATAAATGAAAAGTAGAGTAAATCCATGATGATAAGTATATGCATTTATCATCACCAACTACTATGTGCTGCTTGTAATTGTGCTGTGCTGCTGGCCCTATGTCTGTAGGACTGTAGATAGTGGCATCATTCTACACATCTGAGTAATGAATTGCTATGACATTATGATGGGTACCATGTCATGAGACAATGGGAAGCTTCAAGCTACACTGGAAACAGATGGACTCACGATTGTACATGGGTACATCAATGACAGCATTGCTGTGCTGTGGACGACTATATGTGAAAAGGAAATGACCCAGCAGAAAATGGAGCATGTCTCATAACCATAGAATATCAATGTCCCTGCTATCTCAAATGCAGTTGAAAACATCAAAAATGATACTTTTTCTGACCACACTGACAAACATTTAAGATCAATAATATCTGATGTTAGCAAGGAAATGAAAAACGTACCCTTTATTCTACAATTGATAAGATTATAGACTGCAAAGTCCCTTTGGAAGGCAAATTATTGTTTATCAAAAAATATGAATAGAAGTGACCTTCAGAAATAATTTTATATAAACATTACACCATTATACTGACCCTCATTATTTCTAAATGAAAATTCAAAAGTGAATAGAACACATAGGCTGAATGGAATGGAAAAAGCCAAATCAAAGGTGGGGTTATATAATATTGAATGTAAACAAGAGAATTAGCACAAGTTTTACAATTTTATGACATCAAAGTATTACCGGGGGAGAGATTTTGAATGGAGTGGGCTCCTCTAACAGAACTTTATTTTCTTAAGTTTTTAATGTTTGTGTTATTTATATCTCTAAATTGAGTTGTGTCTATTTATAGACTTGAAAAAAATAACAAAAGAAAGACAAACTCTTTCTCAGAGACAATGTACTTAATATTTTTTGGAAACTCCTGAAGAAAAATGGTTGAAGGTTAGTTTGAATGCACTTATGAACAAATAAGAAGAGGGGATGGCAAAGCTTTTAATTAAGAAGATATCAAATTTAACAAAAGCCAAGATATTTTCATGTATTATTTATATGATATTATGATATTATAAATCATGCACAGGTTAGAGCTAACATAAAACCTTATTTGGTATGTGTAGCAACCTTATATATTAACTAACCTAGTTAACAGCCTAGTTAGCTGGCACTATTCTTTACAAAATGACAACTATAGCTGCTCTTCTCAATGACAGGTTCTGAAAATGGACATCAGACTGTTTTATTGTCTCTAAGAGGGTCAGCATACTCAAGCCTGTAGCAAAATAGAATGTCAAAGAAAACCTATGTTTTGTTTACTCCAGCAAATTCTTTACCAAACAAGTTAAGTTTCCTCTAGGTGGTTATAATTCTAAGGAGAGAGATTAATTTGACATACAAGAAGGAAGAAATACTGCAGCTTGAAAAAGAGAAAATGGAATTCATTTTAGCTAAGGAAAATAAAGCAGACTGAACACTGGCCTCATAACTCATGGACTACAAGACAAGACTCTCCTCAACTATTCTCTTATAAATCAGAAAGGAACACAGGGCTTTTACTACATGCCTCAAGAAGAAAAATTACTTTCTTTAATCAGTGCTGGGAGAAGCTGGAAAAATAGGGGCTGGAGTTTCAGGAGCCAAGGATATGGTGTTTAAAGTGTCTTGACATGTAAATCCAGACTGCAGTGAGGAAATGAGATCATTGGCCTCTCTCTAGCTTTTATACAATCTTCAAGGATTACTCTGAGAATTTTATTTTTCATAGATGGTGTTATTTGACTTTTTTCACATTTTTATTTGCAGGTATTTGCGCAAGATTTTAATCTGATATGTCCATACATGCATACAATATATCCTGATCAAATTTTCTTCCGTCTTCCCCTTCTTTCCTCCTTCCCAAACCAATCTCCACAAAGTTTCATTGTTATACTTTCACATGTGTACATAAAGTCTTTTGGCTGTATCCACTCTGTTCTTCACTCTTTCTAATTTTCCCCCTCCAATTTGTACTCTCTTTTATTAGATTTTCCCATAACTGAGAAAACAAATGATCCACTAAGCAAAAAGCCTAAACCATGGTTGTGTGACATGTCTGTAATGACCATGATTGTGACTAATGGATTTGGATATCAGTACAATGCAAGAAAAAGAATCCTATTGGTAAATTTGTACATTATCTCATCATTCACCCATTAGTGACCACCTACACAACAGGGAGTCTGCTGTACACCAGAAGAGGAAAGCAAAATGGCCAATGTATGAAACAGCCCCTAACTACAGAGGACTTAGACCCCTTTCAGGACAGTCCCTGAGAAAAGATCCGAAGAACTATCCTAAGTGTATGAGGTGGTGACTGTGTCAGATGGGGTCATATTACCTAGTGCTTCTTCCCTCTCTCCTTCAGAGTACAATCCCACAAAAAGGGATCTTTGCTATTCATTTCTACTCACACTGTGAAAATAGGCCAATCTGGTTGTGCATATGAAAGGCAGTTTCATGTTAGGTAGTTATGAACCATCTTCACAAACTCTGAGTCACATGGCTGGAGAAGGCCCCCTCTGATTAGTTATGATTATGCTATAATACATTTGATTGACATGCTTAAATAGAATCATCTTCACTTTTAATATCTTTTGGTTTTCTTCTTCATATTTGCCCTTAATCTAAGCTTTTGTATTATAAAATCACATATATTTATACCTCAAAGAAATGATACTTTTGTCAATATAACAGTTGATTATAAACTGCTTTCACTGTAAAGCATTGATTCCTCATCTGTGCCCATAAGCTTAACTAAACACAGAAGAAATGTGTAACATTCCTGGCTTTTTCCCATCTGTGTCATTTATTTTAATATTTTGGGTCAGATTTCTGTTTAATCCAGCACCTAGGCATGTTAATCATTCTGTACAAAAACTGATGATATCTAACCTATTCCTTCTCTTTTCAATGCTGAAACCACGGAGGTAAAAGCAACTGAAGCATGTTTCAGCTTTTACAATATCCTTTTCCAGTCACTGAGCTGGGCACCCAACATTTGCTAGTCCTTATCCTAAACTTACCTGGGGTCACATTGGATTCTAAGAACAACAGAACTTCATAGGCAGATCACATCACCACAAATAGAAGCTCTCAGCTCATGGGAACTTAACTGTTCTGTCAAGCAATAATTATTGCTTGAGATCCACCAGTCCACATATTGATCCAAACCATAAATTATGTATATCTCTCACTCCTGGCCAATTCTTTATTTAAAGCTAAACCTCATTGTATATTCTGAAGATAGGAAGAAATATTTAATTTTCATGTTCACAAAATGGACATTTAGATTAAAATCTTTTCATTCCTTTATACTACTACTTTGTATTTGCTTTCTTAGGGTTAAATGTTGGCTTGACACGTTGGAAACCCTGACGTCAGGCCTGTGACCTGGGACTCTGCTTGCAGAAATATTTTGCTCTAATCGGAAAGTGCTTGTGAATGTGACTACGAATGCGTAAATAGCAGCACCTGAGAGCAGACTGTCCATTGAGGATTTCCCATATCATTGCTGATTCCAGTGCAAAACATTTCAGTCCATTTGTCAACAATAAGCCATCTCTCACCATATGCTTTTTCCATTGCCTCAACCACCTCAGTCTGTTTCCAATCATTTCCTGTGTTCCCCTCACCTATGTGTTGCCTGGAGTAGTAGACCGAGGCTTGGTGTGAGAGTTCCTCCTGTATTTTAAGGTTCTTCGAGTAGTAGTGAAGTAAGGTTAAGATTAGGTCTAAGCAAGTGACCTTGTTTTCACAGCCATCCTGGTGAGCTGTATCTCACTGGATTCATCTTACAATAGTAGCAAATACTAAAAAACAAATAAGTAGGCCAGGTATGGTGATTCAAGCCTATAATCTCAGCTATTTGAGAGGAGGAGATAGAACATGCCATCCCAGTGGTAGGAAAAAGTTAGGACAACTAATTTAAGAACAAGTCGAATGTGATTCACCTCTTTAATCCTGCCTCCATGAGAAATGGAATTAGGAGGATGATATGGTTTGCCTGGGTAACCAACAGTGTGAGATCATATCTGAAGAATGACTAGAGAGGAAAAAGGACTTGGGAGGGCAAACCTCAGTACTGACATTAAGTCAATAGATGAACCTACTAAGTGATATTCTTGAATCGAAAATAGAGAATGGAAGACTGCCTCCTAAGAGAAGAACTGTGGAAGGAATAGGTAGACCCTTAACTACAGGAATGCCATTTGGTACATGTGGCTCTTCTAGAATGCATACACTTAGGAGATCTTCAAGTAGAGACTTTCAGTAGGTCACTAGATTCACACACAAAAAAATTAAGTCCAAGGAAAAGGTATAAGCCAGTGATAGAAACATGAGAGCTGTCAGAGGACAGGTCAGAGTACCAATGGTGTGAGATAAGGAGAGGAGAGGTAATTACAAGCCTGAGGCAGGCCAAGCACACGCAGTGCAAGATCCTCACACTCCCTCCAGACCCATTCAGCCTTTCCCATCGGCCCAATATTCTGGGAAGCTGCTTGCCACTGTCTCCCTGGCTCATTTTGTTTTAACTGTGCTCTTAATTGTGGGAGGCCTACCAGGCAAGGAAGGCAAAAGAAAAACATAGTAAAGGATTTTTTTTCTCTGAGAGAACTCCTCGTGGATCTTGCTTTGGAAGAAGTATGCACCTCTACTAAAGTTCAAAGCTTCTATTTCTTGCAGTTCCAGCTCCCTCTGGGGACCATAAGCTGTCTGTCCACTTTCCACTTCGGAAAAGAGTGGCTAGAAAGAACTTCCTGTTTTTACTAGTTCGGGTGGTGCTTCTCTATCTCTTAATAATCTGGCCACACATTTAAATAAATCATTTATCACTCAATCCAATTTCCTAGTCTGTGTGTTGACTTTTTTTTCTTGCTAACGTATATTTACCTAGACTTACAGTTTTGGGAAAAGAGAAGAGCAAGCAAGTAAGAAAACCTGACAATGTTCAAAAAGTCATAGGTCAAGTGCTTCCAGAAGGGAAAAATTTGTTCTTTAAGTGATACTAGCAGATCAAAAAAAGACAAGGAAGAAGACAAGGATCAAGAACAATCATGAGATCTAGCAACATGGAAGTAATTTTTAGAAGCATTTTCAGTGGACCGAGTGAGTGATGACAAGAAAAACTCAAGGCCAGGGAGTTTATTGGTCATATCTTTTTACAGAAAAAGTTCACAAGAGTAGACTGAATTCCTCCTCTTCTATCATTTTTCTTCAAATTTACACCCAAACGTACTTTCTTCTCATTGCTCAATAGTTTTTAATATATGGATCAGAGTCAAAAGAAAAGAGCTTCAAGAAGTGGCAACATGTTGCAACTTGATGTTAATAGTAAGGAGGAAAAAATGAAAAACTTTGACTTTGGAATGGGCAGTGACCAATAAATGTAATGTTATACTGATTCTTAGCCTCATCATAAAGCAGTGAGTACCTTCTAATATAATTTTTCACTATTCCAATCACATATCTTATTGGGAATAACCAGAACATATATTTTGCTAACAGATGTGGAAGGTATGTGTGCACAAGTCTTACCTTACTCAAGGAAAGCAGCTCATTTGTATGGCTCCATCTTGGTTTTCATGCTGTGTCCAATGGGTGTTGATAGATTAGCATGAGGTGAACCTTTGGCCATTCTGTTCATCTTAATTGTGGCTAACCAGTCCTTGGCCTAATGAATAGTACCTCTGTTGAATGGAGGTATCAGAGAGGCCCTCTTTTCCTTTCGGGGAAAATGTGTAAAAAAATCTGTCTCCCTTCCATTCCTTTAAGTAGTTGTGCAAAGGTTGCCAAAATAGTTCACAATTTTATAAATAGAACACATCTGGATCAAGGTCATCCTTCTAACATTCTTATCTCTCAGCCTACCCCTTTCCTCACTTTTCTTAATTTTGTAGGACATATATTAAATTCTTGACTGCATTCTCTCCCCTTTTCTCCTTCATTCATCTGCCCCTCTCCTCAGGACCTCCACCTCACTCTGTTTATATTTTTGAATTTTGACATTGCCTTTCTAAGGAATTACACTATTTGAGTTCTCTTTTGAATGTACCATGTTCAGGTTTTCATTTTTTATATACTGGCATACTTCACAATGCATCTACTTATCAGTTTATATGCTGATTTTAGCTGCCACATATGAGGGGAAACATGCAACTTTTATCTCTCTTGGCTTGACTTACTTCATTATCATATTTTTTCTAAGTACCCCTATTTCTTTGTAAATGATATGGTATCATTCTTTCTAGTAGATAAGCAAAATTCTGTATTCTTATTTGCTGCCATTGTAAAGTGCCACTAAGAGTATACTGGAACAACAGAATTATTTTGACTCCTGCCTTTAAATAGGCCATGTCAATGCCTGAAACTATAAAACCATATTGGCATAGCTCCTCTGATAAAAAGGGACTGTTACAGACCCCTATAATAGCTTCTCAAAGTATCTTGGCTTATGGACATCCTTCCAATACCCACGACTAGTTCTCCCAGTGTGCAAATCCATTCAAACTTATTCCTATAAAGTCACTGAGAATATGGCAATAGGGCTATTTCCAATAAGTTCATTTGAACACAACTAATCACATCTGTAAGGCCTTGATTCCAGATAAAGTCACGTCCAAAGGATGATATATTAGAACATCCAGACATAATTTTTTATGAATACAGTTTATTTTGATCAATTACGCCCCTTTTAACATTCTCATCCACCCCTTTAAACCAGTCACTTCCCTCAATATTGAGCTCATGTGCTGAATATTTCGCCATTTAACAAAGCGGGTTATTTATATAATGCATCTTGATCTGTCAGACATAAATTTTTCAGGGAAAAAAATTTACCTATGTGATTTGTTACTTTTCTTAAATTTGATCGCATATTGCACTTCAGTTAAAGTATCCCATGCTCCCTATCTGTGCATAGGGTGAGCCCTTGGCCCTACCTAGCCCATATATATATATACATATATATATATGTATATATATGCATATATATATGTGTGTGTATGTATGTATGTATACACAAATATGTGTGTATGTGTGTATATACGTATATGGGAATCCCTTACTCTTTACTAAAACGTCACTCAACTATCATTTCCCTCACCTTACTAGAAGCATGGAGTGTTGTCTTGCTCTATGTTTTCATGGAATCATTCTTTGGTATGGAATCATTTATTGCTATGGTTTGGATATAGTCTGTTCCCCAAAGGCTTAGGTGCTGGACTCTCGATCTTTGGTGTATATGGCAATGTTGAGAAGGGTGGAATCTTTAAGAGGCAGGTCCTGGTGGGAGGTAATTAGATCACTGGAGGTATGCCATGGGAAGATATGAATATAGTTCTAACAGGACCCCAGTTAGGTTTTATGAGAATGAGTCCTATCCTTTCTCTGGTGTCCTGACTTCTGTGCCACCCTTGCACAGAATCCCACCATCATGGTATCTGCCATGCTGTGCTGAGTTAGATACTAAAAAAAGAGGGACCATTCAATTTTGGGCCTTTTCCTCCAAAACTATGAGCTATGTAAACCCTTGACTTGATAAAGCACTTTTTCTCAGGTATTTTCTTATTTCATTTGTCAAACTAAATTTGTGAAATTTTATTTTGTATGCTGGCTTCTATTCCCTTATTAGAGATACCCTCAGAATTAAACACAATAACTATTTCATATAAAAGAATTGTGCATGTGAATGAGTAAATAAATTATAACTTACTATGATATTTTGTATAAAAGCATTCTTTTATTCCCCCCAAAAGAAAAATAGCATATAGTATATTAAGAAAAAGGCTCTTTTGTTTTCTTTATATTAAAAGAGATATCAGTGCATGGTAGAGCTTGCAGAAAATTTCCACAAGTTGTTAAATGTAAACTCTTAAAGGTTAAAGAATAAAAATAATTGAAAGCACATCTTAAACAGAAACAAAACACTGAAGACCATAATGTACCCAGTTTTGCACTGCTGGTAAAATGCATTTTCATTTTCTTGGTGGCTTGGGGAATAACAATTCATGAATCACTTTAATAGTTTAAAGATATTAAATTGCTCTGTCCTTACCTAAAACACTTCCTTAATTATATCTACTGTTAAAGTATTACTTTTTTAGATGGTAACAAATATATCTTTAGCTCTTAAAATCATTTTATAATACTGTAAATTCAGGAAGGGCTGCCACTACCTCTCTTACTGTTGCTAACTTATTAGCTACTACACAGAGAACTTCTACTGTTTAATGGTTGGCTACTCAACTGAAATATATGATAATTTAGATTTTCCTCACACCCACAAATTACTTCTGAAGGACTCTTATGACAGTCTCCTGAACCCCAAATGATAGAGCAGTAAACTGAAAGTGCTCATAATAAGAATAATGACATCAAGATATCAAGATTTTTCTTCTTTCCAAATTTCTGGTTTGGCATTGAATTTGCCATAATTCATAAGAATTTCTTCTTGAGGCCATATTCATGTCTGCAATCTAGCAACTCTCATGAGGTTATGGAAGCATCATAATAACTATGGATCTATAGATTCCATTATATCAATAACAACTCCATCCTTGGGTCATTTGTTGTTTTTTTAATTTTTTTATTGTAACAGTGAAAAATAGAGGGATTTCAGTTACATTAGTCAAATATTGAGAACATTTCTTTCTGAAGAGTGTCACCCCCTCCCTGGTTTTCTCCTAATTTGGGGAGGGAGAAAAATTTCTGACCTCTCTCACCCTCAGGTTGTATAACTCATTTCCTACATAGTGTCTAGTGAGTATCACTTGCTGAACTAGTTCATCCTTTGTCACCTTGTTTCTGTACTTCTCATTCCCTTCTCCAAATCAGATAAACTTAAATACAAGACAAAAGTTACAAAAATCAAAAACTGCGAGGAAAGGGGAAAAAAAAAAGAAGTGAAATAAACAACTCTCTTGTTTCCATTTCTTGGAGTTCATTTCAATGAGTATCATTTTGTATATTCTTACACACACAGAGCCCTTGTAATCCTCTCCTAAGACTATCCTCCCTTGGTCTCATTATGTGAACATTTAAAATCCTGCTTCATTTATCATGCCCAAGTGCATGATTTCGTCTTTTATAAGTCCATTTGGGCTTACTTGTAGATTTATAGGTACATTCTAATTATTACAAATGAAGGAAATGGTGCAAACCATGTTTATTTGGATGTGGCTTACTTTGATTATAATAATTTTCTCCACATCTTACCGATTCCTTATGAATGAGGCAATGCCATTATTTCTGATGGAAGCATAGAATTCCATTATGTATATATACCACGTTTTCTTGATGCCTGTGTTTACTGAGAGATATCTGGGTTGTTTCCATTTCATAGCTATGGTAAACAATACTCAGTGAATATGGTTGTGCTGATGGCTTTAGTGTGGTTTTGTTTGTGGTCAATCAGATAAATGTCCAGGATTGGGATTGCTGAATCACAAGGAACACTACTTCCAATCATTCAGGAATCTCTCAAGGCATTCTAATGATCCTCACTTAAAATGTGCAGAGAATCCAACTGCTCATTACTCTCTCCAGTGCCTTTGCTTTCATATTCCTCCACCAGCACATGCCTGGATTAGTGAAATAACTTGTCTGCTTTTACTCTTGCACTTCACCTATAATTCTCTCCAGAGCATCAGAATATTTGTTTAAAATATGAGTTAGATAAGGTCACTCTTCTACTCAGAAATTTTTAGTGGCTTTTCCCTCTTGCATTCTAGTGAGCTCCCAGTATGCTCTTCCTCCAATGTCTTCCCTTCTATTTCTTCAAAGTTGTGCTTATATGTCAGCTTTGAAGTGAATTTAACCTTGGCCACATAATTTAAATACAAATACCCTTTTCCCACTGTAGTCTTAGACCCCGTACTCTGCCCCATCTGCTCTTACTCATTGCACTTATTACTAGCAAACAAACAAATTTCCTCACATTTTACCCTATTCTTTATTCTCTACCTTTTAAGTTTGAATTATAAATTCCTCTATAAATATTTAAGTTTGACATAAAGTATTTTCCATATGCAATAATATGTTACCTAACTTGATGTGTAAATAGAGTATAACCTAGTCTTGATAATAAGTAGCTGAGTCAGACAATAACTTATATCTCAGTGATCAAAAGAAATTTACATAAAAGATTTCTGAACTTTAACCAATCAGGCTGTCTTCCATATGTCACTTCCTTCCCTCTGGCTGTAAATATAACCTGCCCTGGGTGGGATATTTTGAAACATTTTTGATCCTGATCGCTGCTAACTGTAGAATCATTAGCGCAAATGCAGATTCACAGAAGTAGATTAGATATAAATTGTTACTTCTCCTTTTCCCTTTCCCCTTCCTCCCACTCTCTTCCTCCTGTTCTTGCTCCTTCTTTCTCCTCCTCCTCTTTTTCTTCTTCCTCTATATTAGTTGTTTCTTTAGATAGGGTCTTGCCATGGCTGGTCTATAACCTGTGACTCTCCTTACCTCAGGCCCCAGGTGCTGGGATTACAGACATGTACCACCACACATATCTACAATTTTTCTCTATTAATTAATTGATATTCTCTAATAATTAATTCTCTGATAATAAGAGACCCTCTCCCAGAAGAGATAATCAGCTCTTTTCCATGGATATATCTAAAGCATTTCAAGCTGTGCCTTAGCTCAGTAATTAATTCTTAAATGAATGAAAATGCTAATTCAATGTAGTCAAGAATGCTGTCAGCTGTTGGCCCCAGCAATCTCGGTAAACAGAAGCCCCATGATGCTCTTTGCTCATCAGACCTCAGATTCAAACATGTGCCATTTGGTGGTAATTCTTGTTTTAGTAATGGATAGCAATAGTGAGCTTTAGAATCATGGTGTGTCATCTGGATTGCTCTCAAAGGCGTAGACAGGAAGGGTCCATCTACCTTGGCCTACAATAGTTAGGACTGCTAACTTTTGAGTCTGTAACACATTCTAAATCTGAGGCTGAGTTCTTTTCATTTTAATCTTCAGTTACAAAACTGGAATCAGTCCACCAGCTATTTTAACCCAGATCTATGTGACTTGAAGATTGTCTTCATGTCCCCTAAAGAAAATCTTCCTCTCCATGTGACATTCTTAACATTCAGAAAATGGTGGTCATTGGGGTTTTAGAGAGATACCTGTATTAAATCTGGAAAAAAATGATATGATGTGAGTCACTTATTTGCACCATAAATATTTTATTCAAGCTCTTGGATGTCATTCCCTAGATAAGAATACAAGGTTTTGTCTGTATTTCTAAGGGCCACTCATCATGAAAAGGAACACAGAAAGGCATAAGGCAGTACTAAAGTACTATTCAACCTAAATTTTAATTTTAATATATGCATTGGATGACAGTTGGTACTAGCATTTGCATAGGAAATACATAATCAAAAAGGGATGAAATCAGTGGGGACTGGTTTTGAGACAGGCATGTAAGCATCTTGAAAGTGATCTCTTAATAAGAAAAACACTAAACCAACTAAAGAAACAAAAAATTCTTTAATCAAGTCTAAGGGCAAATTACTGCTCTGCAAATTGAAGAGAAAACGCTAATACAGAAAATCACAAGCTAGAGGAACAGAAACTTACAAGTAGTGACTTTGATGGGGATACAAATCTTGGGTTGAAAAACAAGATCAGTGGCATATACATTGCTGATGGCTCAGTGAAGCCATGCCTTGGTGGTATGAACTCCAGGGAGATCTGATTATGAGGAAGGGAAAGCAAAACATGCCAGTGAAACAGCTGGGTTGTTTGCTGTTTGTTTGCTTTTGGGCCAGTCATGGAGCTTGAACTCATGGCCTGATCACTGTTCTTGAGCTTTCCCAAGGCTAGTGCTCTACCACTTGAGCCACAGCACAACTTCTGTTTTTTGTTTTGTTTTGTTTTGTTTTCTGTATGTGTGGTACTGAGGAATCAAACCCAAGTCTTCATGTATGCTAGGCAAGCACTCTACCACTAGGCCATACTACTGGCCATGAAAGCACTTAATAGAGGGCTGCTCTTGCGAGAGCCCATGCTCAGTGCTTAACCAGAGTCTCATTTGGTCTGTAAAAAAGGAAATATCCAACCCTTGCCAACTTTCCCTCACCATCCTATACCACCTCATGGGAAAAATTCTGATGAAGTTCAAAGTTCTGATGAAGTTCATGATTCAGAAACCCAAGTTTCTTAAACAAGGGACTCTTCATCATGGGACTCAGAATCTTTCTAGTCCTCAAAAAAGCTAGTTGTAGGCAGCATCTTTTAGCCACCATGACTAGACATCAAAGAAAAACAAATGAAACAAAACAAAATTCAAAGCATCCTTAAAAGCCAAAATCATAGCTATTGTATCAGAACCAGATTCAGATATAGCAGATAATATTCAGATACAGCAAAACTATTGGAAATTATTAGACTGGAATTAGGAATAACTATGACTAACATGCTAAGAAAGATCTCTAATATTTTTCTACCATATGTGAGAACAAATGCAGGTTAGCAGAGATAAGGAAGTCCTCAAAAAGATCCATGCCCTGTCACCAAAGTGCCAAATACATCGAATGAACTTCTCAGTGGACTGGACACAGTTCTTTTCACCATAGAAACTTTTTTTTAAAAAGTCATGAGAACAGTGTTCCCAGGAGAACCAGCTTGACGATACTGACCAAGAATTAGCCATCTGTTCAGATACAGACAAGGACTGGAGTTCACTTTTGGATACATGGAAATACAACTTCATGGCTCACTGCTCTCATTGGATGTAAACAGGACAGTATCATTTTGAAAAAAAAATGGCCCATAAGGATCAAGGACAAAAGAAGAAGAAATGATATCATCAACAGAAAAATTTAATTCAATCCCCACAGTTTTTCAGAAATCAATAAGTGATTATAATATATAAAGAAGTTAAAGGCTATTCAATCTGATTTTCAAACTTATGGAAAAATTCACTAAAAAACTACAAATGAGCATACAAATCTAACATTTTCCCAAGTTAAGCTCTGAAGGAGATCTGTAGTTGTTTTTGTTTTTGTTTTTTTCAAAAGAATAAACCAGTACTGGAAAGGGCTCAGCTAAGAATATTTGTTAAACAGCAATCATTTAAGATTACTTATAATATTAACAAGTAATCTGTAAACAAAAAAAAGAGTATGGAATAAGAGAGGATTCATTCATAGCTCAGGCCCTGCAAAGGCTGGCTTTGAAAGGATCTGTAAAGTACCTCAACAGCCTATCATCCCACTGGTGACAGGTATATTAACAACAGCTCCACTTGCCTTAAAATACAAACTAGTGTCTGTACCACTTTGAATAGTGAATCCTCAAACCTCATGTCTACCCAGAATTTATGAATGTGATTGCATTTGTAGATACAGTTACAATTAGCCTACCTTAAAGTCAGGTGGAGTCTTTCAGTCCAATGTGACTGATGTCCACATAAGAGGCCATCTTGAACACATACACGTTGAGAAGAGAACTAGGGTAGTCATTGGCAAAGCCTAGAATGATGCAACTACTTAAGTACAAGAACCCAAAGTCTAGAAAGATCATTCTTTGTGCTCTGAACCGACCCCCCTCCACTTCAGGCCCCAGCCATACTGGGACTCCTGGCCCGAAGAACTATATAGCTATAGTTGTTATCTTAACGCACCCAATTGTGGTATTTTCTCATAACAGACCTACCAAGCTAATAAATTCCAACCAAAATTTTGGAAAGACATATGAGCCTACATGGTATGTTTTGGTTACAGTTGCCTTTAACTAAAATTTGAAGCCCTCCTGGCAAAGTACACCCACACATGATCTGTTTTTGTTATGGTATGTACATGAATCCCCTCTCATTTGGGGTTGGATAAGGAGCTGGGGAATCTGTTTGGCAATCCAAAGCTCTTGCAATTTGAGGCTCACTCTGGGATCCAACTTCAACAAAAAACTTTTCTCATAATTTGAATCACAGAAGATGAACTAGTCTTATTTCGATTTTGCCTCTTAGCTAACTTCCCAGATAGCCATTTCTTTTTTTTTTTTTTTTTTTTGCCAGTCCTGGGCTTGAGCTCAGGGCCTGAGCCCTGTCCTTGGACTTTCTCAAGGCTAGCACTCCACCACTTGAACCTCAGCACCAGTTCCGGCTTTTGTCTATGTATGTGGTACCAAGGAATCGAACCCGGGTCTTCGTGCATGCTAGGCAAGCACTTTAACCACTAAGCCAAACTCCCGGCCCAGATAGCCATTTCTTGTTTGTTTTGTTTGTTTGTTTGTTCTTCTGCCCTTTACTGAACTAATGATCAAAGAAGATATTTCTACTACAGATAGATCTGGTACCGATAACATCGTCATTATTGATGACTCCACTGAAGAGTCTCCTATGTGGTAGACAATGAGTGTTCATGGCATAAACACAGAAAGGGACAGTGCTTGAATCACCCAGAACAAGGCTGTGGCTGAAGAGATCTCATGATGACATTGTTCAGGAATGCTCTCCTCACATCTGCAAGTACTACGACTACGACATGACTGATCTGAAGAAATGTTCAAAGGAATCCCTGGATACAGCTTTTTGTGAGTCACAATTCAAGCGACAATGAGCACCATTTGTTTTCTATTTTCTTCAAGCTGAAAGTATGTGAAACCAAAGCTTGAGGAGCTGGAAAAAATCCCACAAGTGTAGTTCACAAATATTCTGCAGCTCATTGGAGAAGGATTCTCAATGAAACAATGCTTCAGAGGGAAAAGAAAGAAGGATGGGGGGGTGATATTTACATTGTAAAGCTAGTATAATTGCTCCACACATAAATCCCATTCCAAATAGAAATCTCAATTGAATTTTACTTCATATTATACCATAGGAGATTTGGGACAATGTGACACATTTTCTTTGTTTGTTTTTTGGTAGTTTTTCTTTTAAGCTGACTTTATAAGAGGGAGAGAGAGGGTTGCTGGCTATCCTTCATGCTGAGATCACCTGATGGCTATCACACAGGACTGTAGGAAGCGTGGAACTGGCTGTCATGTTGGAACAGAGAGCCACCGCCTCCTGTGCTAGCAACAAGGTTAATGCACTAGAATCACAACCATGGTGGTGCAACACAGAGCTAGCATTGCAAAGTATAGATGCTTACTATGCCCCTGTAGCCTTTGGACATCTCTACCTGTGGAAGGGTCAGTACCTGTCACCTGTCAGTATCTTTCGAGAGGTACTCATAAAACCCATACCACTGGCATGGAGCAACAGTAGAAGAGTGTTGGCAAGCAGCGTATCAAATCCAAAACAAAACAAGCAGTTTTAAAGAAGGGAAAAGATTTCAATTCAATTTATCTGTTGCTGCATAGTAAAGTTTACTGGCTCTATTAGGATTCTGGAAGAACCAATGACAAATATGTGCCTGTATATATGTTTGTTTTGAGAAAGACAAGAAATTTTTTAAGTATTTAACTCTTGTAATTGTGTATACTAACACGTCCAAAATCTGTAAAGCAGTTCCAGCAAAGTAGAGAACCAAAGAAGGGGTTCTTAAGTCTAAAGGTTGCCTGGAGATAGAATTTCATCCCCTGCTGGATACGTGTGTGTGTGTGTGTGTGTGTGTGTGTGTGTGTGTGTGTGTGTGTGTGTGTGTGTGTGGGATAGAGAGAGAGAGAGAGAGAGAGAGAGAGAGAGAGAGAGAGAGAGAGAGAGAGAGAGAGAGAGAGAGAGAGAGAGAGAGAGTGTTGTGTCCTGGGCCTTGAACTCAGGTACTAAACACTATCCTTTGGCTTTCTCAAGGGTAGCACTCTACCACTTCACATCAACATCTAAATGTACAGCATGGCCTATGTAGAACATCAATGATTAAATTCTGCTGGCATCAAGTCCTATCCCTTCCATTTTAATTCCAATGAATGAATTGTGAGGCGAGAAGGCACTCTGTATAGAAAGTTAGGAAAGTGAAGATTTCAGTAGTGAATGTTACAAAACACAGTTTGATTGCTTTCTGGTTAGAACTAGATTGAGTTTGAGGAATTAGTTTATAACAGAGATGGAAATACCATTGCAATCAATAGACAGGGTCATTACCCTTAGAAAACTGCACTATGTAAAATTATTCAATATTATAAAATAAAAAAACAACAGTAACAATAATATTTCTAAATATTTGCCACAGAATCAGAAAAAAACTGAAAATAAGCCCTATAAAACTCCATGTAACCAGCTACCCAGCTACTCAGCCAACAAACACATCAAACATTGTGTCAGAGTATATTTTGCATGTTCATTTATAGCTAAAAACCATTTAATGCATTTCCAAGAAGATATTGATTCAGAAGATGATGATAGAGAACGAAAGAAAGAAATGTCAAATATTTTTCAGATGCAAAACTCTGCACAAGAAGAAATGATGTGTAATAATACTTCCCAACTAGTGGGGGGTAAGCAATCCTATCAAGCTCTTATGAAAAGAAAACAGAAATGAAAAAAAAGCCTCAGACAATATTTCAGTGTAATATTCAGCGACAGAAATAACCCTCAATTTTAAATAGAAAATGTGTAAACTTTAGCTACTGGAACATGAATTTTCATGTTCCCATTAAATAAATTTTGAGCAAACATACCAAAATTATTGCCTTGCTGAAGGCTTACCTGTGAGGTCTTTTATCAGTTCTGGGAAAGATTAGATGCCTGCCCTAATTATCTACCCACTGCACACAGACTAGGCATTCCTATAATCTTCACATTTTGTATCTGTTAATAAAACTCAAGATACTCAACACATTTTGAACTTAGAAAAATAACACTTTCAGGTCTTTTTTGCAGAAAGAATGTCTGTCCATAAATCATCCTAACAGAGTAGTGGTGGTATATGGCTTTGAAAGTGTTGCTCATTCAGCTTAAATCTTAGAACTACACCTCTCATGGATAAAACCTTGGTTGCTATGCAAAATATTAGCTGTTGGACTCTTGGAATTTGTGTGAAAATCACCATGATTAGGCTAGAGATATATATAGTACTTGGGTTAGTCAAAGTAGGTTTAAACCCAAACATCAAGAGCTGAATTTTCTAATCTTAGCTACTCGGGATTCTAACAGAAAATTGCATTTCAAAGGCAGCCCAGGCAGAAATGTCCTAGACATTATATAACTAGTCAACTAGTTTTTTAAAAAAAACTGGACTGGAGGCATGGCTTTGGGAGTAAAGCACCAGCCTTGAGTGAAAAGGCTGAGAATGAAAGCACAAGGCCCTAAATTCAAGCTTTGATATAGCACACACACAGCATACTGAGTTTACATTCTATGTCTTCTACTTTCTGCCCTTTGCTTGGCTTAAAATCCTCCTCGGAGCCCACTTTCTAGCAAGTGAATCAGAGAGAGGAAACATAAAGTTGCCTACTGCAAAGCAGGTGTTCAGTAAAGAAAACATGATATGATTTTCACTATCATTCTTATTGATGTGACTCCGCATGACATCTCTATCCACATTTTAATTATGTTACTAAAATAACTGACAAGAATAGAGCATTCTGGCATTTTGCCAGCAGCTTGCTCTTAAACCAGTAAACTTTTATCTTAATACTTAATCGTGAGCTTCTAGTTGTCACTGACCGAGGCGTTGCCAGCCTTAGCTGCCTGAAATCTTCTGTGGCTTCCCATCTCTGAATGTCTGACCCCCCCACCCCGGGGCCATTTCAGTTGATCCAGATGATAAAGGACATTCCACAATGTGAGCCTACTTTAGACAGTTGAGAATGGCTGCCATGATGAGCAAGATTGGGCAGCTATGTCTTGACCAAAAAGAAATGTCCAAGACTGGCAAGTGATGACTTTCCAATATGGGCATTGTGAGAAGCTGTGATGTTTACTTCCACTAATGTGAAATTATGTTTTATGACTTGAACCCAGAGAACATGGGTTCATTTTTAAGGCAGCTTGATGCACGATAAGGAAAGTAAAAAAAAAAGTCAGGTACCTTGCAAAACTAACCCAATGTCTTTGTGACATCTATCGGTTAAAACTAACCACCTCTATTCTTGATGCTAAGACCATGATTAAGGTTTAAAGCCCTTATATTTTCTCCCCTTTTCTCACTTACATATTCAAAGTTACCTACACCTTCTGCAGGCCCATTTCCTCTGCTGCTGCTTCAAGAACTCATAATCTTCTGGGTTTCTCATGTAGATTAACTTCTCGGCTAATGATGAGTGCATGAATTTGTCTTAATTTTTTTTAATCTAGGAAGACAGATTCTAAATCAGTCAAGCCTTTTGAAACAAAATACAGTTTCTGACTAACAAACTTAGGAAAGTTATGAAAAGCAAACAGGAAGAAAAGGATTGATTTTGCTGTTTGATAGAATTGAAAGTTTCCCCACTGTGCATATTCCTCCCTCAAGCGATTTTGGGAATTGATTATATTTTTATTTTGAAGAGAAAATACTGCCTTTGAATATAATTAGTTGTCAGCAGAGTTATTTCTTTCCTTTCTTATAGTTGGAGGACTTAGCCAGACTTACAAATATATATATATATATATATATATATATATATATATATATATATATATTCGTTCCAGTGCCTATAATTATAGCCTGCCTCTGAGAATTCTGAGAAGAAGCAATGTTTGGAACGTTATTGTAGGAATAACAAAATATATATTCAGGCCACTTACAGGAATCCATCTCAGAGGCAGGGATCCAAGGAGACTGTGACAACCAAGCATTGTTTAGTTCTTTAACTTTCATCAGCAGAAGCTTAGGTGGCCAGCGTTTCCTGGCTCTTGCCCTATAGAACTTGGCTTTGAGTTTTAAAAGATTTAGGACTACAGAGGAATTACTAGAGCTGCGTGCAAGGAGCAGGCTATTTCCTCTCTGATATTCAGGATAGGCCTTCTCTCCTGGCTTCAATCCAGCAGGAAGGCTGGCTCTATGAGGAGCCATGTTAGCTAGAAATCAATAATTCCTTAAGTTAGTGCTTCTTCCTACCTTGATGGAATGCGTTGGAATGAATGGAATGACAATGCTGGTTTTGTTGACTGGCAACAAATGTGTTGATTTATTCTCAGCACACTCAGGAATTTAGAGTTTCTTTAGTTTTTATTTGATGATGGATATTTGCTTCTCTCTCAACAATAAAGGCCTCATTTGAGATTCCAGGAAAAATAGACCATGATCATGATAAAAATACAACTCAGCAGTCAGGTACCAGTGGCTCACACCTGTAATGCTACCTCCTCAGGAAGCTGAGATCTGAGGATTGCAGTTCAAAGTCAGCCCAGAAAGAAAGGTCTGTGAGACTCTTATGTTGAAATAATCAAGAAAAAGTTGAAAGCTGCATTGTAGTTTAAGGAGAAGAGCATTTGCCGTGTGCAAACAAAGGGGGTCATGTGATGGATTCACAGCTGAATTCTATAAGGCTTTCAAAGCAAAGATCATACCAATATTCCTCAAAATCTTCAATGAAATTGAAAGTAAAGGCTCTTTGCCAAACTCTTTCTATGAAGGCAGTATAACTCTCATCCCAAAACCAGACAGGAACTCATCAAAGAGAACTATAGACCCATTTCTTTGATGAATATTGATGCAAAACTTCTCAACAAAATACCGGTCAACCATCTTCAATAGTTCATCAAAAAATTATACACTATGATCAAACATGATTCATCATAGGGATACAAAGCTGATTCAATATGCACAGTGAATTAATGTAATTCAACAAATCAACAGGAGCAAAGACAAAAATCACATGATTATCTCAATAGATGCAGAAAAAGCATTTGGCAATATCCAACACCCTATTATGCTAAAAGCTCTGGAGAAACTAGGAATCCATGGAATATTCCTCAATATAATAAAGGCTATGTATGAGAAACCCAAAGCTAGCATTATACAGAATAGTGAAAAGCTAAAGCCATTTCTTCTAAAATCAGGAATGAGACAAGGATGCTCACTCCTCCACTTCTCTTTAACATATTATTAGAAGTCCTAGCCAGAGCAATAAGTCAAGAAGTAAATATAAAGGGGATCCAAATAGGGAAAGAGGAAGTAAAATGTTCCCTCTTTGCAGATGACATGATTCTGCATTTAAAGAGCCCTGCAGACTCTACTCCCAAGTTGCTTGAGCTGATTCAAAACTTTGGCAGGGTAGCAGGGCATAACATTAACTCTCAAAAATCACCGACTTTCCTGTATTCCAACAACAAGTCGAGTGAGGCAGATACCAGGAAAGCAACTCCTTTTGCAATGGCCCCAAAGAAAATAAAATACTTAGGAATTAACTTAACTAAGGATGTAAAGGAACTTTATAACGAAAACTTTAGAAACCCAAAAAAGGAAATGAAAGCAGAACTGAGGAAGTGGGAAAACCCTCACCATGCTCCTGGATTGGAAGAATTAACATCGTAAAAAATGGCAATCCTGCTAAGGGCTACCTACAAATTCAATGAAATACCTATCAATAACTCAATGTCATTCTTTATGGTAATAAAGGAAGCAATCTGAAAATTCATATGGAATAATAAAA
Organism: Megascapheus bottae; assembly: GCF_031878675.1. NCBI lineage: Eukaryota > Metazoa > Chordata > Mammalia > Rodentia > Geomyidae > Megascapheus > Megascapheus bottae. Next base: position 8,431,822 of record NC_143517.1, on the reverse strand, counting down.
GACCCCATATAGCAAAAACAATCTCTAGCAAGAAAGAACAGTGCTGGAGGAAAATCAATACCAAACTTAAAACTCTACTTCAAAGCTAGCGTGATAAAAACAGCTTGGTACTGGCAAAAGAGCAGATCTTCATTAGCCATACAACAGACAAAGGCCTCATATCTAAAATATATCTGTAACTCAAAAAATTGAATCTCTCAAAAACAAATCCTCAAAGAAACAACCATCCAATTAAAAGGGAGGCTAAAGTATTAAAGAAAGACTTCTCTGAAGAGGAAATCAAAATGGCCTATAGACACATGAAGAAATGCTCGACATCTCTGGCCATAAAGGAAATGCAAATCAAAGCAACTTTGAGATTCTACCTCACTCAAGTTAGAACGGTCATTAACAAGAAATCTAATAACAACAGCTGCTGGTGGGGATGTGTCCAGGAGGGATCGCTAATAAACTGTTGGTGGGAATGTAAACTCGTTCAACCACTGTGGATAGCAGTATGGTTCCTCAGAAGACAAAATATAGAGCTCTCCTATGACCCAGCAATCCCACTCCTCGGCATTTACCCAAATGTCCAGAAACAAGGGCATACTAAAGCTTCTAGCACAACAATATTCATTGCAGCATTATTTACCATAGCTAAGATATGGAACCAATCCAGATGTCCTTCAGTAGGTGAATCAATCAAGAAGATGTGATAACTATACACAATGGAATTCTATGCTGCCATCAGAAAGAATGACATTGCCCCATTTGTAAGAAAAGGGAAAGACTTAGAGGAAATCATATTAAATGAAGTAAGCCAGAGTCAAAGGAACTTAGGCTCCATGGTTCCCTCATTTGTAATAATTAGTGCACATCTAGGACTTTCCCAGCAGAAGATCACAATAGCTCAAAATCTATGCACATGAAGTCATATAGGATGAGACTAAATGAAATGAACTGTAGGTTATGGAAACAAGAGGTTTAACTTTGTGATAGTTGTTCTTAATGTACCATGTTATTTCTTTTCTCCTTTTTCCCCTAAAGGTTAATCTCATGTGGTTACTGTATATGACTTTGTTACCTGATATATTGTATATACATTTCTTTTTTATTTGAAATAGGGAAGGAAAGAGGAGAAAAAAGATTATTGAGAAGGGCTGGTGGGAGGGAAATGGGAACAAAAGGGGTATTAATGTGTGAGAAGTAATGCACCCACTACCAAACAAATGTAACTGTAACCCTTCTATACATAACTCCAACAATAAATAGAAAAGAAAAGAAAAAAAGGAAGTCACAGTCAGTGCCCAGAACCAGAATTGAAGCCTCAGTACTGGCACACAAACATAGACACAGACACAGACACAGACACAGACACAGACACAGACACACACACACACACACACACACACACACACACACAAACACACACATACACATGCACAGAATCCAGGGCCTGTGACTAATTCTTTCTTCCATGTATACATAAAGGAATGAATTGGCCTTCCTTAATTTGTTGGGGATCATTACAAGACCCATAAAAGTGCTTGAAAGTAGGCTGGGAGTTTGGCCTAGTGGTAGAGTGTCTGCCTAGCATACACAAAGACCTGGGTTTGATTCCTCAGTATCACATACAAAGAAAAAAAAAGCTGGAAGTGGTTCTGTGGCTTAAGGGTAGAGCTATAGCCTTGAGAAAAAGTCCAAGGACAGCACTCAGGCCCTGAGTTCAAGCCCAACAACTGGCAAAAAAAGTTTGGAAGTTTGTATCAAATGCTACAGACATTGTTTATTTTCCATATATATATATATACCTATGATAAACTTTGAATTTATAAGGTAGGCATAGAAAGAGAGTAACAATAATAACTTATAAGGAAACATATTTATAAAAATATATAGTCTATATGGCATTTGCAGGGAAGTGGATGAATCTAGAGCAAATCATGTTGAGTGAGACAAGTCTAGACCAAAGGAACAAAAGGCACATGGTATCCTTAATATGTGGCTATTAGATCCAAATAGTACAAGAGTGAGGACTCAATATTTGCATACCCAATGCTATGGACATAGTACGGGAAATATAAACACGATTACATAGACATAAAAACCTATGACTATAGACATAATGTTTTATTAATAGATTATGTATCTATGATATAAAAACCCTTAGCCTAGTTTTGATTATATTCTAAAAACGAAGTGCCAGTGATTGTATATAGATTCCCTTCTTGAATATTTATTTGTTAAGCATGTCATTTGAAATATGATGTAAAAATCAATGTTAATAAATTCTTTAAAATATATATATATATAGTCTAATAAAATTACCAGCATCATTACTCTTGCCTATCGGAGTCATCATCATACATCCCTGAAAGACAACTGATAGTTCAGATAATAATGAGAGCCAGGAGACTACAAGGGGGCTATGGAGTACACAGCATGTATACTGTGGACAAAAGGAGGATTAAGATCTAGGTGGGAGGAGGTGAGATTACATAAGATTTTATCATGCTATTTAGAATATCATGCAACCTAAAAGTAAAAGTCAATTACTTTGGGAATTTTCCACTTACTGTCTTTGGGCTATGGGTGACTATGGGAAACTAAAATATTGGAAAGTGAAACTGAATCAGGAGCCACTGCTTGAAGACCCAGTAAGTTATCCTGGCCTCCATCTTCTATTACTCCCTGCCCTTGCACACCAGGCCCCACATTTGACCACTCCTTGAGCACTCAGGCCCCATCTTAGGTGTGACATTTTACATGTTGCTCTTCCTAGAGTAGGTACCCTGATCCTCGTGTTTTTCCACCACCATCTACACCTGCTTCTGCTTCATGTTTTCATTGTGACTGACATACAGACACTTTACAATGAAAGCTGTGTCAATTTCCTACCCATTGGAATGCCAGCATGCTCTGAACAATGATCTGCCTCCCTCCCCCCACCATCTAGAGCTTTGTTGACGTGGCAGCACATGTCACAATAAATATCCAAGGAACAGTGAATTGAAAATGCAATCAAACTTGCACACAGCTCTGCTTGCTGCATGGGTACAGGTAACCCTGATGGACAGATCTGGTAACCTGAAGAGTGTTTAGTGATTCTTTGCAGGGTCCTAAATTGTCACTTTGTACCAATTTACTCCCACCCACCCTTTCAGGGATAGGCCATTGCTATTAAATTCTATGAAGATATAAGTCTCCTTACTGTAATCTCTTCAGATTCTCTACATACACTTACACTATTAGGCAAAACTACGGGGTAAGGGAAATATCATCATGTATGGTCATTGTGATCAATATATATTTTTTGTCTCACCTTAGGTTTATGTTATTTTTTTCCATTTTTTTATCCTATGTCAGCACTAGGACTTCAACATACAGCCTGTATTTTCACTAGGATTCATTTTGTCATCAAAGCTCCTGTACCACCTTGTTAGCCATGCATTTAGTTCTGACTTTTTGTTTATTAATTGTCCATAAGGATCTCTCGGATCACTGGTGTAGGTCCCAATTTATGACTGGTATCTTTATAAGGAGAAGAACTTTAGGCATCCACAGGTATACATGCAGACACAAAATAGGGGCTACATGCTGATTTTTCACTTAGCCTTCAGAAGGAACCAACCTTACTGACCTTGAATTTTAACTTCAACTCTTCACCACTGAGAGATTCTGAGACACTGAGATGTCTATAGTACATCATCACAGCCCTAAAAGACTTAGAGAGAGAGAAGGAAAGACAGAAAGAGAGAGAGAGAAAGAAAGAGAGAGGAAGAGAGAGAGAGGAAAAAGTATTCTTATCTGTGGAGAAGAAAAAATGTTACAACCCTCCTGATATGATTGTGCAGAGAGAATATAATATATGTAGCCCTGAACTGGGATTTAGCAACCACCCCTTCTTTTAGTTATTAACCCTAACTTACCTGACTAGTAAGAACACCATAAATATGAAATCTTAACCGGGTATAGAATTATAGCCCTAGGCCTACAATTTCTGCTACTCTACAAGCAGCAATGTAGAGGATTATAGTTTGAAGCCAGCCCAGGCAAAATAATTAGCAAAGCCCTCATCATAACAAAGCCAGATATAATGATTTATATCCACAATCCCACCTATGTGGAACTCATAATAGGAGGATCATGGTGTGTGGTCAATCTGGGCAAAAGCTTAATAAAAAGCTCTATCAAAAAAGCAATCAAGGCAACTCAATAAATTAATTAAAGACTGGAAGTTTGGCCCATGAAATAGACCTGTTTATCAAGCATAAGGCCATGAGTTCATACCTCAGTACCACCCAAACAAAAGAAAATTACTATAATCATAAAGTAACCACAGGTATCTTGCAGTTATCTTATTTGCTTCCCAATGATGGAGATGGAATCCTAGGTCTTGGCCTGGTTAGACAAGCACTCTATCACTGAGTTATGCCTCTAGACTACCCCACCTCTTTAACTGAATGCTTGACTCGATCCTGTGTTATTCTGTTATTGCTCTAGGAGCAAGAGGCTATCATGCATATTTATAAATGTGTGTATGTGGATATAATATATATATATGTGTACACACAGGCATACATATATACACACACTTATAGTCACAGAGCCCAATAGCCCAAGTGTGTAGCAGGCTACCTCATCTGGGTTTATGTAACTGTACTTTATATCCACATGATGAAATAGCCCTATGATGGATTTCTCAGAATGCATTCTTTTGTTTAAGTGCTATGTGACTTATAGCCACTTTCTATATACATGCATTCGTGTCAGAGTTACAGTTCTTATTAACGATATTTTAATTGAAAAAAAATTGGGAGTTTCTTGAGCATTTTGCAAAGGTTTGATGCTTATGATCCCTTTTAGAGTTCTTGAATAACCAAGAGTTGGGATAGTATCCTCTACCCAACCTACCCAAACTAGAGACTAGCACAAACCAATGGAAGCAAAGAGCATTGCTGCCTTCTGAAGGCAGATGGAGACATCTGTCTGATAGTCTTCATTTCTCTAAAGTACTTATTCCCCTCTTCCCCCAAGCACTTCCTTTTCTTCCACCATTTCTGTTTCTGTTACCTGCTATCATATTGTTACGTGGTCAAGGGGAGGGCATTCCACACCCGTCCCACCAGAGTCCACCACACAGAGACAGTCTCATGCCAAAAGAAGAATTTACTGGGGAAATGGATAGCGAGCTGACCAGCCAGGAACACAGTGCAGACTCTGGAGCTGACACTGTGACCCTGAGTGGTTCTCAAGCTGGGCTTTTAAGGGCAAAAGCCATGTAGTCAAGCCCCGCCACACACAGGTGGCCAGTGGGGTTGTAACATAGACAACTGCATAGTCAAGTTAGGCTGCTCGCAGGGGGCCACTGGAGTTACAGTCTGCCTCATAGTAACTGTTGGAATTAACCTATTATTTTGGTTTTCATTTGCACATGAATTTGGCGGGTCCCCACACAAATCAGGTGGATATTATTTCTTTTGGGGGTGGGGATAAGGCTACTCCTTCCTGGAAGGGCAAGGGTGGCTAGGCTGTTTTACTGTTGTTAACTTTCAACATCTCAGGACAGGGAGGGGAGTTCTTAGTGCGTTTAAGATGGAGTCAGTTTTTGCTCCCCTTAATAATATCTGTTATCCTTGGACATTGTGCAAATCTGTAAACATTCAATGATAAAATTAGAGAGCCTTAAATCAGAAGGGACCTTAGTTATAGTTACTCCCTTAAATATTTCTGCTATTTGAAATAATTAGTATCTGATCTGTCATTGTTCTCACTGACTGTTTTCCTCATGGGAATCTAGTGTGTGTGTGTTAAAAATGGGCTCAGAAACAAGATGTATCTATTCCCAGATGCTAAGTGAAAGGAAAACATGTAGGTCTTTTTTCATATATTTTTATTATAGTTAATAGAAGGGTTACATTATATTCACCATAGAAGGTACACTACCTCACATACATTGATACCCTTTCTCATGCCTTGGTCCCCATTTCCCTCCTCCCACCCCTGCCCTCGTGTGGGTCTTTTAATGAAAGTTGCTCAGTATGGAAGAATGCACAGAGGTAAAACCCAGACAGCTCTACCTGCCACAGGAAGTGAACAGCACTGCTGAAGACATCCTTGAGCCACCTGGGATCCACATGGACCAGCTGTGTGATTGGGTGAAAGACAGAAAAGCAAAGTAAACAATATGATTAACCTATTTTAGGGAAATGATTTCAAAGTTCTCTTACATTATTGACAACAACAATACAATTATCATTATACATATACATAGCACAATTTTTGTGCTAGTATGGGGGACTCTATCTCAGGACTTTGATCTCTTACTCACAGTTGGCACTATAGTTCTTGAAGCATACTTCCAATTCCAGCTTGGCATGGTTAATTACAGGGAAGGTCTAATGGATTGATCTGCCTGAACCCAGTTTGGCATGGTTAATTACAGGGAAGGTCTAATGGATTGATCTGCCTGAACTAACTTCAAGCCATGATTCTCAGATCTCAGTCTTCAGAGTGGCTAGAATGATGGGTAAGAGCTGCCAGCACCTGCTTTACTTAAAACCCAACCATTCATACCTTGTGACCCACACCTTGTGAAAGCATGCTACTAATGGCTTACTTTCATTTTATAGATTTACCCCATAGTTCTTCCATAAAAACTGAAACAGCTTATGATATAAAAGTAGCATAATGTTTTCTAAAAAGTTGGGGATTATAAAATCACACAATTCAACAAAGAACTTTGCATGGTGTACTGAGGTGGAGATGTGCACAGAACTTAGAATTAAAATTTTCTGGAGTTTGAGCTTAAGTATCTCCACTAGGGTTTCTGATACCACCTCCCCTTAGCTTCCTTTTCTCTGCCTATAGCAAATACTGTATACTCCAATTATGTCTTCTGTGTGCTTTGTGGTGACTCATGACAGTTATAAAACACTGAGAGTACTTTTAGGAAGAGTACAGGTAGTTCAGATACAAGAAACTAGAGGGAGGGGGGAAAGATGTCATAAAAAGGAATAAAGAAAAAATCAATCATATGTCAGGAAAAAATACCAGGATTAAGTATATTTGTCTAACATGCCAAAGACACAGTGTATAAATAGCAATTATAGCACTTTCAAGATTGTTCAGATGCCCAGTATATAAAGAAATTGTCAAGGAGATTTATCTTCATTGGCTAAAGCACAATCCTTTTTATTAAAGAAAACGGAGAATTATATTGGTATTCTGACCTTTATTTAATGACTTTAGTAAATGTTCCTCGTGAAAACATTATGATTAAATTTTATGAGTTTGAATTAAAGGCAACCTAATTTCTAGCCAGAATGATTTATAAAGTTCATGCTCAAATTTTTCATTCTTCAGCTTATCAAAAATATAAACTACATCAGACATAAATGCTAAAGCTCAAGATAAACCCATAAATTTATAAGGAGTAGGCTCCTCTAAAGTACTTCTAAATCTAGGGTCAACAACAGTTTATGGAAAAGCTACTGCAGTTATCAAAATATACTTTATCTAGATAGTTCCATCTGCTCTATCTTACCATCATTTGACCTATGTGAGATAATTGCTTTATTATCTTCCATATATGTGAATATGTACATATATGCATATGCATAATATTGTATATACAATTGAGTATACAATGTAATATATAATATACATATACTATATTATATAAGGTACTGTTATACAATATATAATGCACCATATTATTTATAATATATATTGCTATATTATAGATATTATATATTATGAAATGTACCAGATATTACACACATTTAGTTAGTTACTTAATTGCTTTAGTTATTTAGCTAGTACTAGCACTTAAACTCAGAGTCTCATACTCTCACATTTTTGCTTTTTCACTCACAATTAGTACTCTACCACTTGAACACACTTCTAGTCTAGCTGTTTGCTGGTTATAAACATGACCACAATCGAATTTGTCTGTCCAATGTGACTTTGATTTTGTATCTCAGATCTCATAGAGCAACCATATCGTATATGTGAACCACAAACTCCTGTCTTAACTTCCCTTTTTCTTATCTAATAAAAAATAGATAGCGAGAAACTGAGGTAGAAGAAACATTATTCTTTGATGGGAGTCACAGAACATCAGACCAATGGGACAGATTTGGGTTCCTGCCTTGGAACTTCCTTCACGAGACTAAACTCCCACAGAAGTTCATGGGTCTTCACCAAAGGAGCCAAGGAAAGAAAAAAATATGCATCTTATTATAGTGTTTGAGAGATAAGCTTTTTTCTGCTAAGGTAATATGAAATGGTAACTGTAAAATTATTCACAATCTTCCTGTAGGTAGAAAAAAGGAAAATAGTTTTTTCACAGAACTTGCCAATTTCTAGGACCTCAATTTTAGCATGATTAATAAGATGGGCATTTTAGAACAGTGACTTCTCCTTTCTACAAATATCAAGATATACCAACTAAAAACACAGTTTCGAGGCAGGAGTTTGGTCTAGTGGTAGAATGCTTGCCTAGCATGCATGAAGACCCAGGTTCAATTCCTCAGTACCACACACATAGAGAAGCTGGAAATAGTGTGTGACTCAAGTAGAAGAGTGATAGCCTTGAGAAAAGCCCAAGGACAGTGCTCAGACCCTGAGTTCAAGCCCCAGGAATGGCAAAAAAATCAGTTTCAAATATCGTCTGAAAATGATTTCGTATATTGAGAAACTCTGTGACACCTTCAGCTTTCATAGCATTGTTTCTCATTTCGGTCTTTAGAATGTCCAGCCAAGAACCCACCAAAAAAAGTAGAGTAACTTCAGTAGTAGAAAAAGTAAAGAGCCATTGTAATCATTTAGTCAGCGATGTGGACCATGAAACCAGGTTCTTAGTGGTGCAGTTCTGTGAACATGGCTAAAGAGAGGACATTCCTAGTGAAGTAAGCAAAAGGCTGGGCTTAAGTAATTCAGCTTATTTTCACAGCCATCTTGGTGCCTAGCCAGGTGATAAGGATGTCCACCTAACTCCCAAGGCCTGGAGGTAAGACAACCCATTTGAATTGCAGATGCCTGGTTGAGTGGACATGGAAAGAGGGACTCTGTTCTAGAGGATATGCAGATGAGATGCACTGGTTGTTTAGCCCCAGGAAGCCCAGCTCCTGGTACCTCTCCTGATGCCTTTGTTTATTCTGGATTTTGTTACCATTCAAACATGAGGTCTTTGACTTTCAAAGTTTGGTGTAAGCTCTTTTGGGGGGCTGCTGGTTGTTGAGACAGAGGTCCATCATTCAGTGTTGCAGAATCTTTAATAAAGACTCCCAATTAAACATCTCAAAATGTGGCCTCCCTGTTTTCTCCTGACAGGATTCGTATTGAATTTACCATACAACACTGGAAACTTGAAGCTGCACTGTGTACATTTCATGCTTCTGCAAGTTATGAAGGAATGAAAGGAAGTCTCCTAATTTTAGAATGTTGTCTTTCCCTGTCTGTGTTGTAAAAACCTGTTCTGTGGCCATCTTTTCAGGCCAGAGTATACCTCTCATTCATTCTCACCTCCACTGCAAAAATCCTTTTTTTTTTTAAGTATTTTTTCATGTGTGATAATGGAGTTTAAATATTTTTTCAGCTGGAGTTCTACCATTTGAGCCTTGCTTCCAATCTGGCTTTTTGCTAGTTTGGAGGTGGGAGTCTAGTGACACTTCACTGAAGATAGTATCAAAGCATGATCCTCTAGGTCTCAGACTACTGAGTAAGATAATAGAAATGAGCCACTAGCATCTACTTATAAGTAATATTTTAATTGACAGGTCATATTGGTATACATTTATGGGCCACAGTATGACCTATTGACATCATGATACATGTATATAGTGTAGAATGGTTAAATGGAGCTGGTGACCATATCTCTCATCTCAGTTATCATTTCTATGATGAGCCATTTGAAATATACTCTTCTGATTGTTTTGGAATACACATTACTAAGGTCGCCATTACATGCCATATATCTTAAAACCTTTTACTTCTTGCTTACTGAAACTTTGAAACTTTAGTCATTTTCCTTTCCTCCTTATCCCTTACCCCTGGCTTTACCACCTCTCTAGTCTCAAAGCTTATAGGTTCACCATTGTTATATATAATATGTAGCCGTTGTCCGTTTGTATCTGCTTTATTTCATTTAATATAATGCCATCCATGTTCCCCTTGGATTTTCCTTCTTTATAAAGGTCAGTATAGTGTGTGTGTGTGTGTGTGTGTGTGTGTGTATGTGTGTGTGTGTGTGTGTGTGTGCACATAGTTTTTGAGAGAGGGTCACACAGTGTAGTCCAGGCTGGCCTTTACCTCATAGTCCTTTTGCCGCTTCCTTCTGAATGCTAAGACTATAGGTGTTTGGCACCAGGCCCAACACCTTATATATCTGGATGGTAATCTGACACCAGATATATATGTGGATATATCTTGATCAATTTCATGATATTTTATTTCCGTAATCTTCTAGTTTTTCAGTTTGATATTTACATATAAGTTTTTAATCTTTTTCTTTTTTTTTCTTTTTTTTTTTTTTTACAACGGGCTGGCTATGTAGCCTGAGCTGTCCTAGAAGTAGGGCCTTTCCTGCCTCAGCATTCCATGTCCTGGTATTACAGGTGTTCCTCATTTTGCCTATGCTGTGTCTTTACTTACTTAGCACTGATTTTTGTCTTTCTTTCTAAACAGTTGGTATTAACCTTGCCTCTCTGACCTGTACTTTTCAATTTCAGTTTCTTTTCAGTGAAAGCACACTTATCTAACCCTATGGGTTTCCAGATTTTGAAAAAGCCTTTTTCCTATCATACTCTTTCAGCAAACATACTCATAGTTCATTTTTGTTACAATGAGTTAAATTGAATTGAATTCCAGCTAAAACCTACAGATTAATCCTTACTGAATACAGGTAGAATGAAACTTTGTTATGGGTGGTCTTAACTTGAGTATTAGCAGTAAATATTCAACTACACAATGTTAGTATGTCCTCCCTCCATTTCAGGTGCTCAGCCCCTCCCATTTCACGTCCATGAGCAGCTTGTATCTCTAGCCTCCAGCTGCATCAGTGGAATATCCTCCACCAAAGCCTGAACTTCACCCTGTCCTTCCCAAAACAAGGAGAAGTCTTTAGGGCTCCTTCCAGGATTGGTCTGTACTCCCACTCTCTGCCCAGACCTAGCTGTACAGAAAACCTCCTATTTCTGGCCCCTGAAGAGGGAGAGGTGCCATTTTCTCTTTCTCCCATGGAGAGGTGGTCTTTGTCAGCCTTGGCTGACAATAAACTACTTTTCCTCTGTGACTGTGTCCATGTGGTCTTCTAGAATGGGTGCTTTTATACAGAGACATCATATTTAGATTCTATTCTTGGGATTTCACATGGATTTCAGCTCCCTGACATATACTTAGCACTTTCTTACTTTCCTATCACCTCATTCTCCACCCTGAAATGGTTCCATTTTACTCACCTAAATGCAATTTCTGCAGGACAGAGTGATTGCACTGAGTGTATCAAAGGACACTTTCCAGAAAGCTGACTAAGAAATCTCTCATCCACTAGCGATTACACAAAAGAATCGTGATTCATTTGATCACCTCCGTTGTTAAAATGTAATTAAGTTTTGGCCATTCTTAGGAGAGATGTTACTCAGCTTTGTTTGCTCGCCAAGTGGCTCTGATTAAGGTTCTCCTTAAGGAGAAAAGAGATGTGGTTTTTTTTTTCCTATTTTTTAAATTTGGCTAGACTGAAGAAACTTTTTTTAAAAATGTATTTATTGTTACTGTAAAGGTGATATATAGAATGGTTACAGTACATAAGTCAGATAAAGAATACATTTTTTGAACAATGTCACTCCTTCTCTCACTCTCCACCAGTTTTTCCCTCTCATCATTATCTACGAATTGTGTAGTTCATTCTCAACATAATGTCTAGTGAGTATTGCTGCTGCATTTGTTCATCTTTTGTCCCACCATTTCTTTGCTTCCTCCTTACCCTACCTAAGACAGATAAAGGAGCAAGCAAGACAAAAGGAAGTAAAAGTAAAATCATCAACAAAGGGGGAAAAAAGCCTCTTTTTTTCATTTCCTGGCATCCATTTTGATTAAATCATTATATGCTCGATGCACATAGCTTTTGCACCTATGCAATCCTCTCCTAAGTATATCCCCCTTTGGTGTGAATGCCTAGAGACTTGTATAATTTATCTTGCCCTAGTGAATTTTTTCAAGAAGTATAAATTATCATGTCCTACTGTATTTTTCCAAGAAGTTTATTAATTTATTAAAAGTGAAAAAAGTAAGTGAAATTATTGTTGGAAAAACCTCCAAAGTAAATATTCTCTAATAGTGCTAAGGAAACCTCACTGACTACATGAGCTCTTTTTAAAAAAAAAAAAAATTCTCAATGGGGAATCTTATTTCCTCTCTTAATCCCACTAAATGATCCCCTAAATGATCCAGCAAGAATCCATCCTCCAACTATTCGATCATGACTTATTCTGTTTAGGACTATCAAGATGTTATTTTTACCCCCATCTTTAAATGCTTTTTCTTTAAGCAATAACGACTTGTATAGTTCATGTATGCTTTTTCCTCAATTTTGAAGACCAAGGATCATCCAGTTATTAGTTTTTGTTTCTTTCTTAGAAACCCAGCTTTAAAGTACTGTCATTGGTATGTTGAAGTGACACAAGGCAAAGGTTAGCTAATTTTGAGTTTGTTTGTTCTGAAGTTATATAGTTAAAACTCCAAACTGCACTCTCTCCTGATGGGAAATGTTTGGTTGTTTAGAATAATATACTCTGCAAAAGGTATTAAGAAAGACATGACTTAATTTTACTTCTCTCATTTTACAATGAATAATAAAAGACAATTGTACATTCACATGTAAAAAACTAAAATTGGATCCCTGTCCATTGCCTTGCACTAATATCAACTTAAAATGGATGAAAGATCCCAATCATTGTCAAAACTGAAAGTGAAACTCTTACAAGATGCCTATAAGTTTTTATGCTTCTCCTAGTCCATCTTGTAAAGAGGTTCACTTTGGCCGAATTGCAGAGTGCTTGCCAAGCCTGCATGAAGAAAAAGCCAGAAATGTTACTGTGGCCATTTCTCTAGCCTTGAGAAAGCCCAAGGACAACATGTAAGCCCTGAATTCAAGCCCCAGAACTAGCAAAAAATAAAAAGAATTTAAAAAATAAAAACTTTTTGAAGTAAGTTTCAGGGGCATAGCAAATAGGAGAGAGACTTGACCAGTGGGGTTTCATCAAACTAAAAAGTTTGTGCACAGCAAAGAACACACTTAGTGAACAAAAATAACAGCCAACCAGCTGGGAGAAAATCTTTACTACCTACACATCTGACAAAAGCCTAATATCCAAAATACACAACGGACTCAAAAAATTATCCCCTCAAGGGCCGGGAGTTTGGCCTAGTGGTAGAGTGCTTGCCTAGCATGCACGAAGACCCGGGTTCAATTCCTCGGTACCACATACATAGAAAAATGCCAGAAATGGTGCTGAGGCTCAAGTGGTAGAACTCTAGCCTTGAGAAAGTCCAAGGACAGTGCTCAGGCCCTGAGCTCAAGCCCAGGACTGGCAAAAAAAAATATCCCCTCAAAAACAAAAACAAAATAACAAACTAATGACCCAGTCAACAAATAGGCAAAGGAGCTAAAGAAAGACTTCTCAGAAGAAGAATGGAAAGCAAATAAATGAGGAAATGCTCAACATCCCTTGACATAAATAAAGGCAAATCAAAACAACACCTTGAATTTGAACAATAACAAATGCTGATGGGGATGTGGGGGAAAAGGAGCCCTATTACACTGTTAGTGGGAATGTAAATTAGTACAACCATTCTGAAAAGTGAGTTAGAGATTCCTCAAAGAAACTAAGCATAGAACTACCCTATGATCCAGCCATACCACTCTTGGACATCTACATTGGATATTAAAAGTCAGGACATGATAAAGACACTTGTACATTTGTGTTCATTGCTGCACTATGCAAGATATTTAGTTTATATAAACAGCCCAGAAGTCCTACCAGGGTGAGTGGATCCAGAAAACATGGTACATATATATAGTGAAATTTTACGCATCCATTGGAAAGAATATTATATCATTTGCAGGGAAATGAATCAACCCAGAACAAATCATGTTAAGTGAGGTAAGCCAGTCTCAGAGACACAAACAGCACATGTTTCCTCTCATATATGTAAGCTAGATCTAAAATAAAGCTAGGCATGATAAGTTATACAGGATTCAATGCAGTTACACAAAACTGACTATAAGAGAATATACTTAGGGGAGGAATCCAAAGGCATGACTCCCCTAAATAACTAAAGTGTGGTATATCAAAATGTGTACCAGGAAGTAGAAACATTTTCTGGGGTGGGACACATGGATGTGCACAGAAATATAGAGAGGAAGGATGAGCAAATTCAATCATTGTATTCAGTGTATACTATGTAAAAAATAAACTATGTAAATTGTAGATAAGGATAGAAGGAAAGAAATTTAAGGAGAAAAAAAGAAGTGACATTGACCAAGAAGCATTGTATTTGGAAGGTTGACCTATGGAATCGTATAACCCTTTTATACAACTACTTAATAAAAACCATTTTATACAACTACTTAATAACAATAAAATATTTTTTAAAAGAAAATTGTGGAAATAATGTTTCAGGGCGTGGTCCACTGGGAGGCTTGGTATATATCTCTGGTATATATTAGCTAACTTTAATTGAAAAGAAACACACCATGGTTCCAGGCTTTGTACATAGGCCCAAGATTCATCATTACTGCTGCAGGAATTAAGCAAGTCCACTGAGGGTTAATGCTGCTGAAGTTACAGCTGCTCCCTGGACAAAATCCAGCACAGGGATAGAGTAAATTGCTTAATCTAAAGCTTTCACAGATGGTCCTTCTATAAGAAAAAGAGTGTGATTCACTTAAAGAAATAGAAGATACACTTACACATTAGAATGTAGAATAAAATCAATTACAAATGGAAGGCAATTTCAAAGAACTGAATAGGTGTGCACTTCTCTCTCTATTTCATTCTCTGGGGGTAATTTCATGCCCATTAAGAATACTGAAATTTCCTCATTACTTTAATCTCTTCTTCAGGCATGCTGAAGCATTTTAGTGAAATGGGTTTTCAATGGAAAACAAAGTCCTTATAACAAAGGGATGGAGACTTAATTGTGGTCTGGTGGCTCATGCCTATAACCCTCGATTCTCAGGAGTCTGAGATTTAAAGATCATGGTTTCATGCAAACCTGGGTAAAAAAGTCTGTGAGACCCCTATTTCCAATTAATTTCCAGAAAGCAAGAAATGGAGCTGTAGCTCAAGATGATAGAGCACTAGCCTTGAGAACAAAAGTTCAGAGAGAGCACCCTGACCCCTATTTCAATCCTGAGGACCAACATAATGACAGAAAGGAGATGGAGGGAGGAAGGGGTAGAAGAGGAAGAGAGGGAAGGGAGAGAAACAGATAGAAACAGAGCTAGAGACAGAGACTGAGAGAGGTTAAGACCTAAAAATAATTAACTAAAACCAAAATACTCTGTAGACTGAGATCCAGAGAGGATGTCAATTCAAAACAAGCCCAAGAAGGAAATTCTATGGGACTCCAGCTCCAAAATACTCAGCAAAAAGCAGGGGTAGGCAGAAACACAGCAAATTAAAGAAAGTTTGGACAAATGGGACTGCATTAAACTGCAGAGTTTCTGTATGACAAAGGACATAGCTAGCAAGTTCAAAAAAAAGCCCACAAAGTGGGAGATCTTCACTCACCATACAACAAACAAAGCCTCATATTTAAAATATATAAATAGATTAAAAAATTGAATCACTCCAGAACTAATCTTCAAAGAAACAGCCATCCCATTAAAAGATGGGTCAAAGACTTAGAGGGAGTCTTCTCTGAAGAAGAAATAAGAATGGCTTATAGACAAATGAAGAAATGATTGACATCTCTGGCCATAAAAGAAATGCAAATAAAAATAACTCTTGAAATTCCACATCATTCCAGTTAGATGGTCATTATCAAGAATCCAATAACAACAGATGCTGGTGGGGATGTGGCCAGGAGGGATCACTACTATACTTTTAAAACCCTTATAACAGGGGTGATCCAGAGACAAACACAGCAATGTGATCAGGCTTTTACATGATAGGGAAGCCTTTAGCTTGAAGACACAAAGAAATAGGGTGATATATCATCATTATTATTATTATTATTATTTTGCCAGTCTTGGGCTTGAACTCAACACCTGGGCACTGTCCTTGGGCTTTCTCAAGGCTAGTGCTCTACCACTTGAAACACAGCACCACTTCTGAAGTTTTCTATGTATGTGGTACTGAGGAATCAAACCTGGATTTTCGTGCATGCTAGGCAAGCACTCTGCCACTAGGCCAAACTCCCGGCCCCTGGTGATCTATTAATTTTGATGTAGGTTGGAAGTATAAATAGCCACGTAAAAACAGGTATAATCTTTATCAAAAAGCTCAAAGGTGAAGCTCCATTAGCCTTTCTGACATTTCATCTTCCAAAGCATGAGGCAGGACTTTTTCTATAATGACAGTGGTATGACCTAGTATCAGACAAGATAAGTTAGAATTGCTTTACAGCCAGCTTCAACACAAAAAGGGATGGAGCTAAAGTTATATGTAAATATATATACACATACATAATGTATAAATAATATATATTTTTATATAATGTAATATATTTCATATTATATATGTTATATATAGTATAGTATGCTATATATACATATTAAGTAATAGATGCATGTGTATATATGTATACATATATGCATATGTTTGTGCGTATGTGTGTATGGATATAGTACCATTCCTGCAGCTTGAACTCAGGCCTGGACTCTGTCACTGAGCTTTTGTGCTCAGGGCCAGCACTGTACCACATGAACCATAGTTCTATTTCCAGATTTTTGTAGTTTGAAATCAGAGTCTCACATACTTTTCTGCCTGGGCTGGCTTTGAACCCTGATCCTCAGATCTCAGCCTCTTGCATAGGTAGGATTATAGGCATGAGACATTAGTACCCAGGAATGCAATACATTTAAGCTTTATGGTTTGTTTTAAGGAAAGAAAATTCAAGTTTCCATACCTCCACACTCAATAAAGAATAATGGATTTCTATGACGTGTCTTTAAATGAAAAGAAGAGATCAGAGGACTTTACTTTATGGGATCATTTTCAGACCCCACCACTGTGATTGTTAGAACAATGGGGTTAAGTTTGAGAAGAGAAGCCTGGGACAAATGGCCATGGTTTGCACTTTTGACCTGAGACTCATTCAGTTTTCTGATTCACAAAAGACACACAACCACCTAACTCAAATGATTATTGAAAATAACAAAGGAGCTATTATATGTAGACATGTTTTATTGATTGTACTAGTTATTGTCAATTTAAAAAAATCAGACTTTACATCTAAAGACAAATATTTTATAAATTAAATTTATATCCTCAAAGCTTAGCACATAGTAGGGTTTCAAAAAATGTCTGGAATTGTTTAATAAAAAAGATATATGAATTAAATACTTCCCGAATGTTCCAGTATGCACATTGTATAACAGGCTGGCCAAGGTAGTCCTTGGAGGTACACAGGGGCTTCTTTCTTCCTTCCATCTGCCAGTGGAGTCTGTGTTTCTTCAGTAAGGAATCATGGTTGGTTGAACAGCAGAAGTAACTGTAGGAATCAGAATCTCTTCAAGGTCAGGCACTTAAATTTAATGCCACTCAAAAACTCCTTCCATTGAAGAAGTGAAAAGTTCTTTGTGCTTTTTCAAAAAGTAAGCAACCTGTTCCTTCCTGGTTACAGATGCTTTGATAAGCAGAGAGAGTATTCCTACTTGTCACTATTCTAGCATCTTCCTCAGAAGATGCTTTGCTATTCCTGTGAGTGATGTTGATAGGCTGTATTATTTGGGGTTAAAGTTCAAGATTTCTGATAAGTGGAGAAGCTCACTGTAGAAAGAAGACAGTTTTTTCTTCCTTTTTAAAAAATTTGGACTAAGGAATGTGAAATTTCCTACCAGACATGCTAGAAAGGTCTGAGTCCTGGGAACAGAAATCCTGTCTCTAAAATCAGAAAGTATGGAACAATGCTTGTGCCCTTTGAGAACTGAGGTTCCACAATCCACCCTGATGGTGTATTTAAATCACAGATTGCTGGACCTCACTTCCCATCATGCCCTGAAGTTTCTGGATCTCTATGCCTAAGTGGGTCCAGACATTGTCACTTTAACAAGCTCTAGTTGGTCCTAAGGTATCCGTTCAAAATCCACATGGTATGCACATATATCTGAATAACAAAATGGTGAGACAAAGGACAAAGTGTGAACCAATACAACAGCGATACTCAAAAGGTACCTTGTTTGAAATGAACTTTACAACTTGTGGAGGAGTTGAGTGTGGGGGGTATCAGTGGGTGAAAATGAGAGAGGGGCTAACAGTATTTAACAGGAAATGTACTCATTACCTTACTTACCTAACTGTAACTCCTCTGTATATCACCTTTACAAAAATATTTTATTTTTAAAAATGAGAAATGGGGGAAAATAAAAATAAACTATACTATATATGGCAGTTTTCCTTCTAAACATGTATCTGATTAAGCTATTCCACCTTCCTCATGAAACTCAGTTGGAGTAGAGGGAGGAGTAGGAAGGAGGAAGTGGTATCACATTACTGGATATCATTGCATGAAAGGAAATCTCATGAATGAGGAATGAAACAATCCTTATAGTGTGAGGCCTAAATTAATTTTGAAGTTTGATGAACTTTAGTAAAAAGTTATTGTTAAGCAGGCCCCCAGAAGGTCACTCTGAACTAACTCTAAACCAGCAGGGATAGCAGCTTCAAAGAAAGTAATAAATTACAGACTACTCCCAGTGATTTGAGGACCCAGTAAAGAGACTTAAGCAACCTCATTTTACTTGAGATCTCTTTCTGAGACAAAAACCCCTGATCCTCTGTAGTCCTATAGAGAGCCTTGTACTAATGATTCTCAAAAGAACAATAGATGGATGAATGATATTTACTTGGGGCAGAGTGTCCAGAAGATAGACAAATGGTGTGTTTATCTAAGACAGGGGGCGCCACAGATGGTGTTTGCCTAGGGCAGACCCATGCAATTAAGCATATAGTTTCCTGGGACACCCCAGGTGGTGCTAACAAATCAGTAAGAAGTTTGTCAGCCATATTGGCCCCTTTTGAAGTTCTTCCCCAAGGATCCCTTTTGAAGTTTTTCCCCAATTAGTGTTAGAGTTGTTTTATGAATTCCCCACAGTATATAACAATCACTAAAGTCCTTGCCTACCTCAGAGAAGTATATAAAAATGCTGTAACCCTAGGCTCAGGGCTCTCAGAGTCACTAGCGAGAGATCAAGCTCGAGCTTTCAATACTCTGCGCTGCTCTCACATCGGATTCTGCTTGTTGGTGGTCTTTGGGGACCTGGAAATCTGGGCACAACAATGGAACATCCAAAACTTCTCCTCCAGCATCCAACCTTTCTGGCAGCACCAGGAGCCAGCCTGTGAAGAAGGTATGGAGCTATGGAGCCCTGACAGAGATAAGGCATTATCCTCAAATCATTATGTGTGAACTGCATAGCAATAAGAGAACCACAGTCAAACTCTCAAAAGAATAGTTATGGAACAAGTAGGACATTGCAGAGACCTGCAAATAAGAGCAGAAGATAAAGTCCTAACAGTCAGAACCAGAGCCCATGAAATTTAAGAATAAAAGTCTGTCTGAAATTATTTGATCCCATAGATAGGTGGTAAACATTTTCATTACAATAAACTATCAATGTTCACTGTTACTTGTCAATGGAAGGTGGCAGTTTCCTGGTAGGACACTTTCACATTGCTATTATTCACGGTGTGTGAATCATAGTGCTGGGTATGGCATAAACCCTCATTATCATACATTAAATTGTCTGTGTTTTTTTCCAAGTTTAGATTTTTCTGGTTTGTTTTACCTCAGCATAACTCCTAAGCTTATTGGTTTGCCATACAAGATATGACCTTGACCCTCCATGCTTAGATTGCTCTCCTTGAACCAGTAGCAGCATCTGAGAGCTTGCTGGAAAAGTAAATCCCTGCATCCACTTTACTAAGTCAGAATCTACATGTCACAAAGATACTGTCAGCTGCTTCAAGTGTAGATTAAAGCCTGAGAAGCAGTGTCTGCATTTATTTATTGGTCTTTGTCTGTATTTGATTGTCCATTTTCATGGGCTTTGTCTGGGTCACAAATACTGAAGGTAGATAGTAGATGGTACTGTTATGCCCAGGATAAAGTCTACTACAGAACTGGCATTTGATCCTTGAAATGTTTATACTTTTCTTATGTTATTAGCACCAACTGGCTCTTTAAGAGAAGCCCAGAGAGAACCATCATCAAAAGGTAGAATGAGAACATGACTATTGCTCAATAATAAGAGACACCACTCCCCAGTTCGTGATTGTACCCTCTGCTGCTCTAAAAGTCTTTCAGTGAGCCATCGACTCCCTCCCATTTCTGCAATGGCTCCTTTGTGTTACCTTGGATGGAGCTTACAGGAAAGTACAGTTGTAAAATCCACCACCTGCTACTGGTTTTGTGATGATATTGAATATAGACTAAAAACTCTGTTACAAGTACATGAGGGTTTAATGTTGAATTATTTATACTCTGAAGCACCAGTAAAAGAATGGCATTATTGTGAGTAGGCATATTGAGGAGCAATTTGTGACCTTGCCTGTGTCAGGTCACAAGACTGTCCCAACAATCTTGTCAGCAGAGAGAAAAGTAACTGCAGATTGTGTTGCTGTTGTACTTCCACCCACACTGCAGCATCAGTTATATGCATTTTTATGTAATTTAAAATAAACAGCCAGAAGAGAGAGGAAAGAATTGAAATAGGGTGGACTTCATTCTGAGGAAGTCTTGCATAGAGGTCAAGGTGCATCTGGGAAGTGTATGTGTTTTAGGTGTTTAGGCAACTTGAGCTTAACGTAAGCCCATCAATACAGAGACAGGGTTTTGTCACACTATGTGAATCCTAAATTCCAACAACTACCAAGTTTATTTGCTAGCCAAACCAATGTGAATTCTTAGTACAGGTGTGTGTGTGTGTATACACATATGTATGTAAATGTATACATATATATATATATATACACTGATTTTTACTGGTTATTTTAGAGATGAAATCTCATTAATTTTTTTACTCCAGCTACCTTTGAACTTTGATTCTTCTGAATAGCTAGGATTACAGGTATGACCTGGCTATGTATGTGCTTTTATACACATCTTATAGACTTTTGATTTGCTCTAAGTAAAATTTTATTAAATATATATATATATATTCAATTTGTATATATGCATATATATCTACAAATATTTGGAGAGGTTCATTTCAAAATAAACTTTCAGTTTATATATACATAATATATATATAATGGCATTATTCTCTGATTTACCCAGACAATGCAGTTGTGCTGGAAGGTGAGGAACCTTTTAAGAAGCATGGTTCCCAGAAAAGCTTAGTCTATACTTTTCCATTTCTATTTTATTTTTATGTAAATGGTGTCAGTACTTATCAAGGAAAGTTATGAAGGTGAGAAGTTGCAAATGTGGAGTGCATAGTCTGAGGCACTTTCTTCCTCAAAGTATAGAATGAGGGATTGAACATGGAACTCTCATAGGATTTGATGATTCTGAGAGTTCATCTTACACACCTCATCATGCTTTCATTTCAGACATGGTCCACCTCAAGTTTCTGACTCACACTATACCAGGCACAGCTATTGTCAGCATTCAAAGTCTACATCATAAACAAATCCAACTTTCTTCTTTCTGAGTCCCTATCTTTGTTTGATTCTCTCTCTCCCTTTCTCCCTCTCTCTCTCTCTCTCTGTCTCTGTCGATCTTTGTCTCTGTCCCCTCTTATCATTCACTGTAGAAGAAGTTAGGTAGCATGTGAAGACCTATTAGGTAACCCTGGGGACAAAACTTGAAGGCTTCAAGCCAACAGCTAGCAAGGACCCTGACCTTCATGTGGGCAAATTTCCCTGCCCAGTCAAACATTCAGTTGACAGCTTCTCTAGCCTGATTTCCAATATCAAGAGGATCCTAAGCCAGTCTCATGTATGTGTATGGCTTTGGGATTCCTAAATTGAAGACATAGGATTTTTAAGAAAGAAAAGCTCATTACTTTAAGCTATTAAAATTTGGAGCATTAGAAACTAGGAATAGCTAACAAACATATAAGAATTTCAGAGTAGGTAGGAAAATTGGATTGTTGCAAATACAAAAACTTGGAAAGTTATCAAATATAACATTTTAAATGAAGAATGACTATAATATCACCAAAATTTGATATGCATAAATAAATCTAAATCTAAGAGTTGTACATATCCATGTATTTATTTATTTGAAAATGAATGCATAATATTGATAGCAATCCATAATCTTCACATTATTTTGTAAAAGAGTTCAAATACTGCAGGGAGGAAAATATTTAGGCTCAAATGTCATCTCAGGTTTGTTTCCAGTAAGAAGCATCGATTTATTTAATACAATGTAGAAACTGGAATTTTTTTCCATTGGATGGGAATTGAACTTTTTTGTGTGATTAATCAAAGTAATTATTGAGAATAAATGTGTGTGTGTGTGTGCATGTGTGTGTGTGTGTTGATCTTAAGACTTGAATTCAAAGCCTGGCTACTGTTTCTGAACTTCTTTGCTTGATGTTAGCACTCTCACTTAAGCCACAGGCTCTACTTTTGGCTTTTTTTTTTTTTTGGTAGTTAATTGGAGACAAGAGTCTCACGGACTTTCCTGTCCAGACTGTTTTGAAGTAGGATCTTTAGATATCAGCTTCCTGAGTAGCTAAGATTATAGGCAAGAGATACCAATGCCCAGCCACCTTTTGTTTTAAATTTTCGCTGTCCAAGCTTACTTATAAATTCATGTGTGATTGCCTCAGAAAGTTTAATAGAAGTATTCTTTTCGAGATAATCTTTGTTCATGTTAAACTAGGTAGAAGAGATATTGAAGGGCAAATAAAACATTTTTATGTGTTAAGCTAGTTGTTAATAACTGAATATGGGGAAAGCCCATATATATTTTTTTTCCTTTATATCACAAAGAAAATGGCTTTTTTATGATTTTCTCAAGAATTTATTCTTAAAGTCACAAAAGAACTTTCACTGTTACGACTTATGGGGACAGCTAGAGGAAGACTAAGTGCTCATGAGAAGAGGGAAAGCCCTTGTGCCTTCTCAAGAACAACCAACATTCATAATTTATAACAGCAGTTGGCTCTGGAATATGGAAATTGTTCCCGGCCCTCTACTGTTATTGCTTCATTTATTGCCTTATTTCTCTCACATTTTTCATCAGATCTTTCCTCTTTTGTAGCACAGGCCATTGTCGGATATTTTAGGGCTGCTCTTTGGAGGAGAGCTAGTCACCGTCTCCAGACATCTGTCATCAAACGGTCCTCAGCTCTGACAGCTCCATCAATAGCTCACAGCCCAGGCTGGTTTGGCCTTCCAGCCTTTCCACTGACTGACTCATACCGATAACGAATCATTCCATCACACTGGGCCATCTACCGAACTGGAATTGCACCCCCAGTTCTTTTGATTTTAATTCATTTTTTTCTGATAGAATTTTGTGATCACTTTCCAACCATGATCTTCCTTCTCTTCCCCTTGTTTGTTTGTCACTCAAAGAATTAGTTACATAGTATGAAGGAAGAATTGTGAAGTACTGGTGAGAGAATGGTCCATGCTAATCCTATCTGTAAAGCATGTTTTCTTCTCATTTCCCCATTTTAATAAACTTTGGAGATGGCACTTTTCTAGATGTCAGAGACAGTATAAAACAGATTTTGTTCCAGCTCTTGTAAGAAGGCTTAAACTATGGTGTGTTGAGAAGCGATTACTTACTTGAGCCCACAAACTAATTAAAAACATGATTAAAGCTAGGCACCCCTGCCTCTACTTTACATCTCTGTCCGCTGATGTGACTCATTCTTTCTTTCTTGTAGTCACTTTGCAGTCATCTTGAGCTCCAGGAAAAAAAAAGAGGATTTACCCAGAAACATCTTGCAACAAAAGGTAACCTACCAGGCCAAGGAAGCTGGGAGCATGGCCTAGTGGTGGAGTGCTTGTCTAGCATGCACAAAGCCTTGGGTTCAATTCCTCTTAACCACATGAATAGAAAAGGTCGGAAGCACTGCTGTAGCTCTAGGGTAGACTGCTAGCTTGAAAAAACCCAAGGACAGTACCCAGGCCCTGAGTTCAGTACTCTGAACTGGCAAAAAAAAGGAAAGAAGAAAGAAAAAAACAAAGGCAACCTACCCTGAAGAAAGAACAGCCAAAAGCTCAGCAACAGGGATTCATTTGCTCTCAAATAATGCAACTAATAACTTCTCTGGACCTTCTAAGAACAAAGACCAAGATATTAGTCACACAGGCCAAACTGTGACTCAGACTATTTTAGCTATGCATACATTTTGTGACCCTGCCCCCACCAGCCTTTGTCTATTTAAAGCTAGAGGTCATATCTTTACTCTAAAGATAGCTGCAGATGAACTGAAGTGCTGTTTTCCCAAAGCATGTCCATAACATTTAACAGATCTGCTTTTTCTACCCTTCACCATGGTTCTTTATTTGGTGCATAAGGGTAAGCAGCCATATTAGATAACTGGAATTCCTGGAGTGTGATCTAGGACTTCCATTGAACTCTTAGGACAAAATCCTTTTGTTCCAATATTTTGGGACAGTATCCATTGGTAACAACCTTAGGCCTTCTTACTCTACTGAGTAGGAAAAAAAGTTAAAAGCCATTGTATACATGAAAATACTTCAGGGACTAGAAGACCCTTTGCCAATAGGAAGTGTAGTCTTATCCCTAGAGATGAGTGGATTCAAGACGCTCCATGCAAAGCCCTTCACAACATCTGATGCAATGCTCTTTAAGGCAGCCTAGATTTCTAGAATCTTCAGATGTTAATTAAGCAGCACATACCTTTTACCATAATAACTAGTCTTAAAAGTCACATATGTAGGTTATTAGGAAGTACTAAACATTTGTATGACAGCTTGTAAAATGCAGAAAAAAAAACCAAACAGGAATTCTCCATATGTTCAACTGCAGAAACATGGTCTGCAGTGGAAAATTTCATGCTTCTGTTCAATGTTCTATGTATGTCATATGTGCTAGGCATTACACCTAAGGCTAAACATAGGAGAAACATTTTTTTTTCTGTTTCAGCTATTCATATGAGTAAGAGAAGTTGACTTTCTTTATGTGTGGCTTTCCCTGATGCTTTGCAAGTCTTCGACAAGTACTAAGCAGAAGATCTGGAGGTTCAGGACACTGAGTTCCTAAATGCTCAGTACCAAGGGGATGTGAGGTGTGTCCTTTCCCTTTAAGATCCTTCTCAACGAAGCATTACATGCCTAAATATGTTGCAAATCTTGAAGCAATACCCACTTAAATTTATTGACATTATTGCTTACTTTATTAAAATGATCTGTGAATTTTTGAAAGTTGGAAACCAATCTATATTATGCATGTGTTTATAATTTATTCTTTTTATATAAAATGCCCATAAAATGACAAGTATCTTGAACTGCTGAGACTGAACTTAAGGATTGACATTTGAATTTATTTTTAGAAGTACCTATACAGAAGAAAGAAATTGATAGGAAAAAAAGGGGGGAGGATAAGTGAATGTTTATTTGCTGCTAAGAAGGATGAATTTTTTCCCTTTCTTTTCTCATTTTCTAATTTTATGTGTGATTTATCTAGTTGAACATCATTTTAGTAATTGTTTTCCCTAGAGACAACCATGACTGAAAGTCTTTCATTTATTACAGTCTAGAAGCAATGACATTTTGATTCTAGTTCAATAAAATTTTACTGTAGTGAAAGATTAAAATGGGAATTTTCCCTCTAACAGTGCAGGTTCAATGTTGAATAAAATAACTGGTGCTTCAAGAACATGTTGAAATTATATTACATAATTAGGTAGCACTTCAATTTTATTCAGTGCTTCTCTAATACACTGGTTCTGTAGAGCTGATGTCATTAAATGAGAGTATTAAAAAATGAAGTTACTCAGAGGCAGTAATATTACTAAAGCCTCATGAAAATTTTGCATGTGATAGGAAAAGATTCCTGAAAGACTTTAAGTTTATTTTATCTTGTTTGAAAAGTTGTACATTGGGAGTGAGTAGGAAGAAGGAAATGGGGACAAAAACATGAGAAAGGGTATCAATGTCTAAGAAGTAATGTACCTACTGCCTGGTGAATGTAACTATAACCCCTCTATACATTACCCTGACAATAAAAATAAAATAAAAAAAGAAAAATTGTGCATTATGTATGTGTTTATTACTGTCAAAATAACATTTTTTTCATTTCAAATAAACATATCCAGTTGGGTATCCATAAGTGAGTATGTACGTGAGTTTCACATAGTTACCTTGGTATGTAAAAGTTTCTAAAACATACTCTTTTGTCCAATTTTGATTATATAATGTATTAATAACTATAATTTTCTCTAAGCTGCACCCATATCTCTATGTATTTATCTGACATCACTTCCCTTTTATCCCACCGTATCTACATCTCACCATTTTCTCCACCTCCACTCCATCTCTGGCATAAGGTATCTTCCCAAATATAGAAAGAAGATTATATCATTATCTTGTATCTTGGAGTTCACAGAAATGTTGAATTTCTTTAGAGATTTCTTTCCAAAATGAAGCTCAGACTATAATAAAACATAAAAGGAGGTTAATTCTTAGTCAACAAAATATTGAAATAGGTTCTTCCCAGGAAAGGAGCTTAAAAATGTCTGTTTTTTTAAACAAATAAGTGTTATTCCTTTTGTTCCAGGATTTCATACTTGTGAAATTTAAAATCTCTCTATACATACATATCTCTCTATATATAGATACATATATCTATAGCTATATATATAAAGATATGTATATATCTATATATAGATGTTTTATATATAGTGAGAGATATAGATATATACATATATATGAAACATATACACATATATGAAACACTTATCCTTCACAAATGAGAAAGTAAGATTACATTTCCCAAAACAAGTAGTATTATAAAGAGAAGGGGATTGTGTGAGAATTTTCAAAGTGAGAACATTTCTAACTCATGGTCTCATAGCTAGTTAAGAGTCTTGGAAGAAAGGAATAGTAATGATCTCAGGGAAAACTATAACCTTATCTCATCTGTTAGACTAAAATTTTCCAATAGTGTGATGCTAGTATATGTTGAAAATGACATATCCCTCTAAGTATTTTAAACAAAACATCAGAAAATTCTAGTTTAATTAACTTCTGAGATAACTACCAAGTTCTTTATTTGAAGAAATATTTTTTTCAGTTCTCACTCTTTTGTATTTTCAGTACAAGTTCAGTACAATTCTCTTTCACCTACACAACTCAATTTGTCAAATATGATTCTATTTTTGAAAGTGTTTCCTGACTCTGGATTAAAAGAAAAGGAGATTGAAAACATTAATATTTTCTATTAAGCCCTTTCTTTCTCCTTCCCACATCCCAGAAATGAAAGCCTCTTTTAAACTAGTTTTTTTAGCCTAAGAGAGTTAATATTACCAATGTAAAAAATAACCCAATATATTACCATTTCCATATTCCTTACTCTTCCCCCAAACAGTAGTAATAACAATGAAACAACAAACTATCCTTTAAAATACAATATACATAGTTAACCACTTTTCTGTATGTTAATAATAAAATTTGTGTCAGCTGAAGCCTAAAATGACTGCACCTCAAGTTCTGAATGAAAACTTGTGTGTACGAATGAAATCATTTCGCCAGGTGTGGTGCCACATACCTGTAATCCTAACTACTCAGGAGGCTGAGATCTGAGGATCAAGGTTCAAAGCCAGTCTGGGCACTAAAGTCCATGAGACTCTTATCGCCCAGTTAACAACAGAAAACTGGAAATGGTGCTATTCCTCAAAGGTAGGCCAGTAGACTTGAGCTGAAGAGCTCAGGGACAATGCTCAGGCCCAGAGTTCATGTCCCATGACCCACAAAAAAAAAAAAGAAAAAAGAAATCCTCTTATAATCTAGCACCACAGATCTTAGAATTCTTTTATTTAAGACTGGAATTTACTCAATCACTCTTGGGTTGTGAGAAAAATGCATGACTTTAGCTCAAGTAACACAATAATTGAAAAAGAACAGTTACATTTTCTTTAGAAATATACCTTGTGATCATGCAAAATTCATTGAATGCATAACCACAATAAGGAAAACAAAAAATAAATGTTTGGCTGGATACTGATAACTCATGTCTATAATTCTAGTTACTCAGGATGCTGAGATCTGGAGGATTATGGTTTAAAGCCAGTCCAGGAAAAAAAAATAGAGAGTTAATCTCTAATACAAAGCCAAGTTTCAGGTGTGACTTAAATGGAAGAATGATAGCCAAGCAAGCACAAGGCTCTGATTTTAAACTCTGTTACAGGCAAGACAGACAGACAGACAGACATAAATCTTTGCTTTCATTATGCCAGTATTTGAACCATCCATATTTTATCTCAATTTATTACATCTTCAAAATGGGATTAAACTAAAAGTCAGCTAGAAATGTGAGGGAGATATGGTTTTTCCATTACTTCCCTTCAAACAAGGTCATTGGAAAGCAGATGATTGTATGGAAATCAAATGCTGAGAACATGATCAACTAGCATCTCATGACATGAAATCAACACTGACTGTGGAATTAGACACCAGAGGCAGAAGAGCTCTCAAGGTCAACAAAGACACGTTTGTTCTAAAAAGGTTTTAAGAAAAATGAACAAGAAACCAAGGATAAGATAATTTTTGCGTATGTGAGCTGTATTCTTTTGGAGCCAACTTCACATTCACTTTTATGTATCTTGTGGTTAACAACAGAACTCTTCACTATAAAATCCAATTAAACCAGGAAGTGAAATATACGAGAACTTGGAATTAAATTTGTTTTTATTTTGGAAATTTTTTCAACAATGATTCTATTCATTTTAGTGCAGGTGCACAGTGAAATGAATCCTCTTAAAATCCCATTAAAAGAGGATTTGATAGTCAGAAACTAGGGGCTCATGCCTGTAACCCCAGCTACTTAGGAGGTTGAGATCTGAGGATATCGGTTCAAAGCTAGCCTGGGAAGAAAAGCATCTGTGAGAACTTTTCTCTCCAATTAATTATTCAAAACCAAAATGGAGCTATGGTTCAAGGTGATGAGCACTAGTCTTGAGCAATATAACTCAGAGACAGTGCCCAGGCCCTGAGTTCAAGCCCCATAACTGACAAAAAAACAGTGAAGAAGGGGTAACAATAACTTGAATTTAACAGAGCTTTATAATGATTCAAAACATGGGGATAAATTCATGCACTGTAACACATCCTAGCTGCTTGATTCTTAATTCTCAGGGAAAGTATTGAGAATTTCATTGCCATTTTTAACATGATGCCTTAGTATTAAGAACAACACACCTGCTGGATTAGTCTTTTCACTATAACGAGTGCTCGACTTTATTCATAAATGAACTGTTTATTTTGAAAGGGCTTTCTCTTTAATATCCTGCCAAGTGGTTCTGGATGTCTTATGAGACTGGTGTTAGTGAGATGACAGTCTTCACAGGCAAACCAAAATGAATCACCCAAAATTTGCTCTATTGCTAAACATAATTCATCATTTATCTCCAACTCCTACCAATCCACCCCCATCTCTTTTTCTCCTAGAAGGTTGCTTCAGGAACAATAGGTGCCATTGTGCAGATATTTGGTAGAATTTCCTAATTAATGAGCTATTTCTAGGGATTCTATTACAGGATTTCTCTTCTTCATAGGGATGAACTATAGGTATGATTTGCAAAATTAAATTTCTCCTATGTTTTCTCCGCTGGGGGAAAAGTATTTGCTTGCTTGTTTATTACCCACAGAGTTCCATAGGTAACCTTCCCTAAAGGATAGGGAAGGTTCCATGAGTGTATAACACACTTCCCCGATAACTGTTAACTTTACCTCTAGATTGATTACTTGACATGGAGCTGGAGGAAATCCTTGAGTGGAGAAGATGCCCAGAATTTGGCATGAACGCAGTCTACATTCTAATACATTGTAGCTGCAGGCACTCCAGGGTACAAGCCCCCAGCTGAGGAATCAATGCACTTTAGTACTGATATTGATGCAGAATATTCATGTCTTGACTAGGGCAGTCCTTGAGGAGAGAATGCTCTGAGAAAATAAGACCTGTGCTTTCTTCCTTAAGTATCCATGTCAACTAGAAGTCACTCTAGATCCCAACTTGAATAAAGGAAAATGTGTTCCTGTTTGTGTAAGCAACCTTAAAATAAAAGAAAACTAAAGATGAGGGGCGCATAAACTTTAACTTAGAGAAAATACAAAGAAAGAGGAGAGAAAAGAGCAGGAGAATACAGGCAAAAAAAGTGAAGCAGAGGGCTCTGTGTCTGTCAGGTGGATGGAAGTGAGGGCTCAGGGGGCTTCCTGGACATCTTCTTTGGATATATCCTTTGATGAGTAAAATTTTACTTACTGTTTGTTGGATATATCCTGTGATGAATCTCAATGAATTGACATGGCTTATTGGAAGTTTGATTAAAGTTTGAACTTTTGGCCAACATTTTGATGGTCTCTGAGATTCATCAGGGACCATCTGATTCATCAGATGAGAGAAATTGGGTTATGTCACTTCTTCAAAGCTGTTTGTTGCTCCTGGAGGGCAAAAAAGATACTAACACCCTCAACATCTTTGGGTCTTTTATAATATTTCCTAGCACATCGATAAAAAAAAATACCAGCAGGATTTCCATGTCTTTCCAGAGAGAACATATTGTCTTTTTCAGTTGAAATGTCTAGATAATTTTTGTCTTAAAACTATCAAGCATGGTAGTTTTGTATCATCTTGGTCCATTACACATAGACTCCAAAAGTTTGTGCCTAATGCCTTAGCTCCTAACAATGGGGTTCCTGGGAGGTGGTGCAAGCTTAGCAGGTGGGCTTAGTGAGTGGTCCTTAGGTCACTGGAGGGATTGTGAGACTCTTAACTCTTCTTTGCTTCTTGGCCATAGGGGAGTACTTGGCTTTGCCATAAACTTCCCATCTTTGCCTTCTATCACCCCTCCCAAAGGTACAAAATAATGAATCTGACATTCATGGAATACTATAATCCCACATAAATCTCTTCTTTTTTTTTTCTTTTTTTTTTTTGCCAGTACTGGGCTTGAGCTCAGGGCCTGAGCTCTGTCCTTGGACTTTCTCAAGGCTAGAGCTCTACCACTTGAGCCTCAGCACCACTTCTGGCTTTTTTCTATGTATGTGGTACCAAGGATCGAACCAGGGTCTTTGTGCATGGTAGGCAAGCACTCAATCACTAGGCCAAACTCCCGGCCCCAAATCTCTTCTTTTTACAAGGTAATTATCGCAGGTATTTCATAAGAGTGATTGGAAGCTGATGATGCAGGTTACTCTTTTCATGTTAATCTTCAAAATCAAAAAGTTCCTGAATAAAATACACCTAAAACCAAAACAGTAAATAACATCTTCAATTGCTCCAGCCAGCTAGCTACATCTCTCTGTAACATTTGGTCTCCCACCTACACAAGAACCCTTTTGTTTAAATAAAAAGATCAAAAGCCTCAAAATACTTACAATTTTTATCCACAGCAATGATTGCATCTCACTCCTCCTACAGACACCCGAGGAGCAGATTGTGTGTCGACCATGCAGTTTCAGTGGGTGCTGGAGTTACCCCTTCATAGAGGACTTAGTCCAATGCCAGAAGTGGGGAGCACAGTGACATCATTTGTACCTGTCATCACAGTCACTCACAAGCCCTTGCTTGCTTATTTTATATCTGGTACTTCTCTCAATTCCAAATCCAGAAAAGTGTGTATATTGTGGTTTTACCAAAGACGTTACTATATAGCAAATGTTCGCATGCACCTCAGATAAGGGAAAATGCACCTTTTTGCTTTCTACAGAAAGAAGTGTTTGGAATGCAATCCAAATTGGTTTGTTTTTGGAATTTTAATAGTAAATACCAAAAGTAGCATGTATGAATGCTTTGTGTGTGCCTGCACATGCTCACATATTAGGGGAAAAAGGACATTTTAATATGTAAGCAAACTGAAATGTACAAAATTAATCTCTGGCAAAAATAAACAGAATTCTTGAATTATGGATCCACAGATTTATAGTTTTCAGGGCTTCAAAAACATCCAGAAGACAAAATAATTCTTCTACTATAATGATACATTGCATTTGTTTGTATTTTTATATTTTCAAAGTACTTTGAATGGCCTACTACTTCATTTCCTTATTGTAGAAACTTGCATTTTCTGAAACTACTTAACAGGCTTCCTTTCTGTGGAAATGCATGATAGGGACATTTCACTTAGAAAAAAAAAAGCAGCAGCATCCAAAGATATCCACTAACCCAAACTTAGGTTATAGATAGCAAATACTGTTAAGCAAGAAACATGCCAGGTGCTAGTGGCTAACATCTATAATCTTACTTATACTGGACACTTAGGTCTAGAGAATCAAAGTTCAAAACTAACATGAAAAAAATAAGTCTACAATACTCTATCAAAATAACCAGCCCAAACTATTCAAATGTAGACTGTCAGCTATGAGCCAGAAAGTTACGCAAGCTCAGGAGCCAGGCCTTGAGTTCAAATCCAAGCAAAAATATTCCCCACTCTGCCAAAATGGGAAATGGGAAAAAAAGAATCACTCATCTCATCTCCTGTCACTCCCAAAAGTGGGTACTTATTCTAAGAAATAATGACTTACATGTTCGGATATCATCTGATCAATTTTTTTCATTCATTTCTTTACTGATGGTTGGCACTTAAACCTGAACTTTTATATAAAATCTGCCCTATTTTACATTGCTCACTTTGAGTCCAGATTTTCAGGCAATATATACATACTGTCCTGAGGAAACTATTCTCCAAATGTGGCTGTCCAAGTGCAGACTCAAACATAAAAGATCTTTTATTTTGTTTTCATAAAATATTTGTGAAATTATGCATCATACTGAGCCCAGATAAATCTTTCCTTAAGATATTTTGCTAAAACATTGACCAGAAAAATTGTGCTATTGCTCACAGTGACAAAACAACAACAAAACAGATGAATACAATTTTGCCATATATTCCAAAAAGTTTTCATTATATTTCTGTATCCAACCTCTACTTGGAGAAAAATTAAGTGTTTTTATTTTCTTTTATGTCCACGGGCATTCTTTTTTTCTCATTGCAAAAGAAAACAATACTCAAGAGTCTTGGTCAGAGTTTCACTCAAAAAACTGAGTTTATTCAATTAGTCTCTTATTCAGGCAGTATTTTTCTCCCTCCTTTAAAGAAAAAACAAACATACACAGCAGCCAGCAGCTTTTAAATATACTCTGCAATAATCAGTAAATTCAGGGAATAAACACCAAAATCAAATTTCTTCACTACTCTCAGCAGTGTTATAAATATTCAATGATTGTTTTAAAAATAATTCACAGATTGTCATGTTAATGGTGTCTATAAGTAATAAGGTAATTGAATGCATTTTATTCATTGAGTAAGTATGGATTTCCATAGTAGTAATTCAGTTATTCTTATCCATAATCACAATTCATTTATTCAATGGATACATTTGGATGAGTGTGGATAAGTAGGAAAGAAGCAGCATCAGGCAAAGAAAAACAATTTTGGTGCTGTGCCAGTGTTCATTGTAGAAGACCTCAAAGGTATTTCACAAGGAAAGGTCTTTCATACACATTGAAGGGAAGAAGACACAACAATGAACCTTGACATCACATGAACATTCCAATACACTGTGGGAACACGGAGCAGAACAGATTAACGAGTAAGAGGTAAATCATGTGGACTCAACATATTTTAGATTATTTTTGTATTTCTATCATTGGTCCTCCAAAGAACAAACTCCCCATAAACTGAAACCTGAGAATACATTTCTGCTAGCTGGTGTCAGCAGCAGTTTAGTCATTTATTGCTCACTCACTAGAACAACCAGATGTTCAGGTTTTAAGGACATTCCACCCACTTCCCAAACTCCCAGTCCCATCTTAATTACCCACTTGCACCTCATTGTTTCTTTACTTGTGGATGAAAACATTGTAAATTGGGCACCAAAGTGCTAGCAGCTGTTCTCAAAGAGCAATGTGGAAATTCTACTGCTGATGTGAGGCAGACATTCTCCTCTTTGACATCCAAAGAAATGACTACTTAAAAGGGCATTTTTATGGAATGGAAATAAAGGTGTTTGGAAATTAGAGCACAGCAGGGGAACTCAGGCCTGGGTTCTGCACTGGTTAAGGGTGAAAACTCTGAGCAATTCATTATTTCCCTGTAAGGTAAGGCTTGACTATTACCCCAGGTCAAACAAGGAATGGGGAGAAAAGTGAGTGGGTACATGCAGCAGACTCCAGAAGCTGAAACCACCCACAGTCAAATGTCAAGTGTTATGTAGGAGCTCTGAAGGGATTGTGTATTTTCAATACTAAAGAGAAAAGGGTATTTTTAAAGTTTAAGATAAAAGAAAATGAAAGGTGGTTTTAACAAACAAAAATATATGAGTGTGTTTAAATATATAAGGCATAAGAAAAGGAAAGGGTCCTCTCAACAGACAACGCACTAGATAGAATCTTTCCTGTTGAGAGACATAATTGACAGGTTGAGGCAAAAATGAAAAAATGAGGCCTTTGCTCAAAAATCAGGAAAGAAGGGGACAGGCAACATTTTTCTTCTGTGGTCTGTCTTCCCTTGCTCTGGAGAAGCTGTAGAGCTGTCTTGTAGGTTGTGCTCACAGGTTGTATGCACACCTTCACAGGCCATGAATCAGGACTACTTATGGGAGACTGACAGTCCATCTAAGGGAGGCAGAGAAGTCCAAGCCCCAGAGCATCCTCCACTCCCTCACTTGCCTCAGTTACAAAGGACAAATCTACAAATAAGATCATGGAGGATTATAAGCAAAACATTAAGCCACAGTCAGTGCTGATTCAAATGCAGGAAGAGATGTGTTTTCAGGGCAGAAGACTCAAGAACAAACTTATTCATGTATAAAAACTTGATTTTGGAGGATGACACATGTTTCCCTTCATATGTGGATGTTAAATCAAAAATATAAATATATGTGTAAGGACAGGAACATATATACATAAATATGCATATACACATAAATAAAAATATGACCAAAATGACTGAAGTATAGTACATGCATGTGTGATATTCCATGATAAAAACCCCTATGAACATGGACCTTAACAAGCATGAATATTAGAAAGTTGAAACATTTCTTTTCTAGGATGTAGGCATTAATGGGAGGGGACAGGTGAATGGAGAGGAAGAAAGAGGAGGATTATAGACAAAATATTTTATAGATGTGTGAAAATGGAACCAGGCATAATGAGACTTGTTTGGGAAAAGAGGAAGGGTGAAAGAATAGTAGAGGGGTAATTATGATCAAATAATATTATATACATACATATATACATATATATGGACATCTTAAAATGATAACCCATATAAAACTAATTGCTGTTGATACAAATAAGTAAACAAAAGCTAAGTATTAAGACATACAATATAATGGTCACCAAGAAAATTTTATAATATTCAATTAGATAGCCACATGGTAAAAACAATTTAACTGTATCTCTTGAACACAAATTAAAATAGCAATATGAAATAGATTGTAGACACAAACATACAAGGTAAAAAGAAGACTTCTATAATGTGATTTAAGAAAGCACCTTCATGACTTGCAATAGGAAATAGTTTGTTCATTAAAAAAAAACATGAAGCACTAATGGTTAAAGGAATTAACACATTGGACTGTACTAAAATTAAAACTTTTCATTATAAAAAGTATCATCCAGACAGGTACAACAAGAAATCGTTGTAACCATGAATTCTTCATAGTTCAGTATGAGTTTATTATGACAACTTAATGGTGGTTTGTACTATAATTCCAGCTACTTGGGAAGTTGAGAATGGAGGAACTAGATTCTAGCTTCAAGACAACCTGTGCAGAAAAGACCTTAAGATTCCACTTCCAAAGAGCTAGCACAAATCAGGATTTGAGGAGGGGTTAAATGGTAGATCACTAGCTATGAGACAGCAAGCTGTTCAATAGTTAGAGACCATGAGTTCAAATCCCAGTACCAAAGAAAAAAATACGAGGAAATATAATTGTACCTTAGTTCAAAATGAAGTGGATATTAATAATCATTGCGACTGGTTCAGAGAATAAAGAGTTGGTCATTTAAAGGGGTATCAATGTGTGAGAAGTAAAGCACCTTCTATCTGGCGAATTTAACTGCAACCCCACTATACATTAACATTTTTCAGAAAATTCCATATATTTTCTTCTCAATTACAATACATACAGCCAATAAAGAGATGATATCTAAAATGATGAGACCAGAAGCCCAATAATAAATAAGATCCACGTAAAGATTTTTCATCTTTGTCATGGAGACCACAAAAAGAAAATCTCTATAAGATACCTCTGCTATACTCACAAGAATAGCTGAGGTCAAAAGTCTGTGAAGACTTGAATTTCCTGCTATTAGCCACATTGTACATTATATTTGGAAATACCTGGTACCATCTTTAAGGTTTAAATACAGAAACAGCATGTGATCCATCAGACTCATAGACATGACTAGAAATGTACATGGGACAGCTCTTAGCCATTCATAATAGCTCATAGCAATTATAATAGCTAATAAGCAAAGTGCCTATCATCAGTGTAATGTATGAAAACTATTTAGATATTCAGGCTACACAATATATTCATAACAACAATGGACAAACTCCTGCTGCAGAGGAGATTAAAAAATAAGCCAAATAACTTCACTATGAGATTCTAGTTATAAAAGTTTGAAGGCAAACAAGACATTAATGTAGAAATACAGAATATCATTTACTTGTATAACAAGAAGTACTTTTTATATTCAGAAAACATTTATGTAAAGGATAGGATCTCTCCCCTCCAAATCTCATAATCTAATGAGCTCATATGCATAAAATGCCTCACTAGTTGAAAGAACATAAACCATAGCATTTTTCCTTTGGAGATAGATAAATAAGCTATCATCTCAATTTTTTCTGACATTTAGTCTATCAGAAAGCAAATATAGTCTCATTAGCTGAAATGAATTAAGGGAGCTGAGAGCTGAGTTTCTGTGCAAGTGAATGGCAACTAGGAGAAAGGGAATCTGTGTCTCATTTTGCTCTGTCCTATCTCAAAGCATCCCAAATGACATTTTCTAGTCAGCAGGAGAGAAAAACCATTGCAAATAATGGGACCTCAATGTGTTTGTTTAATCTTCTCTCTCTTTGTCTAGGAAAGAAATCAAGCAGAGTGCAGTTGTAATTAGCTCTCTAAGATCGGAAAAACTATGATTTGTTTTAAAAAACACAATAAAAACAATAGCAGCAGCCGAACAGCTCCACTGCAATGTCACTCTCACCATAAGCTTCCCGACTCAGGTCCCATGAACATAATATTCATAAAAATCATAAGCACATTCATAGACTATTGTGTTTACCCACCAAATGTGAAGAAAACAGCTTTCTAAGTTGAAAAAGTATGGTTGTTCACAAATACACTACTTG
The DNA here is from genome assembly GCF_031878675.1 of Megascapheus bottae. Lineage (NCBI taxonomy): Eukaryota > Metazoa > Chordata > Mammalia > Rodentia > Geomyidae > Megascapheus > Megascapheus bottae. The sequence goes on along the minus strand of NC_143517.1, from coordinate 8,394,093 downwards.
TAACACAAAAGATTTAAAAAATTACCAATAGCTGGGCACTGATAATTCTTGTCTGTAATTTGAGATCAGGAGATTGTGTTTCAAAGCTGGCCCAGGCAAAAAAGTCCTGGTGACTCTATCTCTAATTAATTGGAAAAAGTCATATGGCGGCTCAAGTGGTAGAGCACCAGGGGTGAGCAAGGAAGCCAAGAAGAAAGATGCCACAAAAACAAAACGAAAACCTATCCATAAATGCAAAGCCTTTGTGTCTTTATCTCTTTCAAAGGCCGGTGGTTATTTTATAGGGTTTTATATCTTGTTAATTTTGACAGGATATTTGATTGCTGCCTTATAATCATATTTAATATTATAATCATGCAAGGAGTTTCCCAAAACAATTTGTTCTCCCTTCTAAACACTTTTATGGCAACAAAGATATTAAAAGAATCATTTTTAAAAAGCTATGATGCATAAAAATTAAGCACTTTAAAGTTAAAATAATATGAAATAATTTTCTTTCTCAGGGGAAAATATTAGTAGATGGGATTTTTGTATTACCAGAAAGTTTAAGGCAGCTGCATGATGTGAGTCTTTGCATCCGGCAAGAGAAGGATTCAGTCAGCATATGAACACAGTAAAGGTAATGGAAAATTTAATTAAGAAAGAAATGGAGCAGAGAAAAGGAGCACAAGACATAGATGTTCCGCAGAAAGACAACACTCCTGCCCATTTCTACCATTTGTGTCATCTTCCTCTATACAGAGGTGGATGTGGGGTTAAGAGTGAGGCAACTTTCTGATTGGTGGTATGTCCTTTGTTTCCTGTAGTGTTGTGGCACCAAAGATTTACCATTTCATTCTTATTTCCTTGTTCTTTTATAATTCCCTGCCCCACCCCCCACCCCCATGTCATTGTCAGGTGAGCTTGGATTTCTCAGCTTATCCTGCCATCTGCAAAGGGAACAGGCTTTAAATCTCCAATTGACTGTTCTTTTACTATCATTTGGATGGCAATTAGGTCATGAAGATTGACTCATCAAGAGCCCTCTTTTTATTATGTGAAGACACAAGGAAAGCCAGGTATGGGCATCTTAGAAAATGACCCTGGTTGAAATAATCAAATTGATGGCTCAGATTCCCAGCCTCTAGACTGAAAAATAAGTTGTTGCCTCTTGTATTGTGCTATAAAAATTCAAAATAAAACAAGATGTTATTGGAAATGAAGTATGTTGAAAACCTTTATTTTATAAAATCATTTCTCATATGTAGAAATATTAATTCCTGTACATTAATCTAAGGGCCATTGTATTATCCACAAGCAAAACCATGGCTTCTAAGGAAATGAATAGTTTTATTTTCTCCCATCTTCCTGATAATATCTTTTCACTACTTTACCTAAGTGAAGTAGCTAATATTTTATCCTAATCTAGATGATATTTTAAATCTATAATTAATAAATATTATATTTTATATATTTATTTTTGTTTTGGTGAATATCTCTTTAGCACCCTAAGGAGATTCTTTTGTATTCCCAGGCTGTTGAAAGTACTCATCATAAACAGATGATACATTTTGTAAAATCCTTTCCAGACATCCATTAAAATGACTACTTCTGTCTTTTTTCCCTAAATATAATGAATTATACTGATTGATTTTTCAATGGTAAATCAACCTTTCATAGGCAGAAAGTCTTTCTATATCAACTTGCTATTAATTTCTTTGAGATTATTATAATTTTGTTTATGAGAATGGCTCAACTACAGCTTCATTATGGTCTTCTCAGGTTTTAATGTCGATACTAAAATAAAGGAATTCATAAAACAAGGGCTAGAGATTCAGAGTGTGACAGAAATGATAGAGTTCCTGAGTAGCATGCACCAGGCCCTGAGTTCAAACTTGAGTATTAAAAAAAAAAATCAACCAAGCCAAACAAAAAAAAATAAGAACTTGAATGTTTGGTGCTTTTGTTATTGTTTTGTTTTGTTTTATTTTATTTTGTTTTTTGCCAGTCCTGGGGCTTGAACTCAGGACCTGGATGCTGCCCTAGGATACTTTTTGCTCTGCTACTTGAGCCACACACAGTGCCACTTCCGGTGTTTTTTGTGTATGTAGTATCAAGGAGTCAAATCCTGGACTTCATGCATACTAGGCTAGTACTCTACCAATAGGCCACATTCCTGGCCTGTTTTGTTTATTTTTATGGACATTAACATATTAATTCATTTTTCAGTTCTCACATTGGTCATTTCTGTCTTTAAAACTCTGTAAAATCAGCTCTCAAGGAATTTGTCAATTCTTTTCATACATTACTTTTTATCTCTGAAATATTTCTATAATACGTAATTTTCTGTCCCATTATTACCTATTTCTTTTGTTTCTTTCTGTTCAAAAATAACTTTTTCTGACTACTTGTGTAGGTGCTTAGATAATTGGTTTTAATTTTTGTGTGTGGGGGTGGAGAGGGGTCAAGGAACTTAAACTCTGGGCCTGGGCACTGTCCCTGAGCTCTTCAGCTCAAGGCTATCATCCTACCCCTGAGCCACAGCCCCACTTCCCATTTTCTAGTGATTAATTGGAGATAGAAGTCTCCCATTCTTTAGTGCCTGGGCTGGCATTGAACCTCGATCCTCAGATCTCAGCCTCCTGAGTAGCTAGGATTATAGGAGTGAGCCACAGCACCCGGCTTTAATTTTTTTTTAATATATGAACTAAACGCTATAAATGCTTTGCCATTTTACTTTTTGTGATTCTAGGGTTTCAATTCAAGGCTTTATACTTGCTAGACAAGTGCTCTACCATTTCAGCCACAACGTTCCTCTTCTTTATTTAATTTGTCAAATATGATCTTGCTTTTGCCAGATTATAGCCTCAAACTATAATCCTTCCACCACTATTTCCTATAAAGCAGAAATTACAGATATAAACCACTCCACTCCACTTATCTTTCAAAATGGACTATTACTAACTTCATTATCCAGGCTGGTTTCAAACCACAATCCTCCTATCTTCTCATACATAGCATGGGTTAGAGGTATGTGCTACCATATGAAAAACCCTGTAATTACTTATTTAGTCATAGTTGGGTCTAAATAATTTCATCATTCAGTTCAAAGAATGATTATTAATTCTATTATGATTTGCTTTTAATCCAGGAGTTACTTACAATGATATCACATAATAGGTAAACATTTAAGGATTTTTGTCCTTAAAGATTATTCTGCCAAGGGGCTGGGAGTTTGGACTAGTGGTAAAGTGCTTGCCTAGCATGCATGAAGACCTGGGTTCAATTCCTCAGTACCACATACATAGAAAAAAGCCAGAAGTGGTGCTGAGGCTCAAGTGGTAGAGCTCTAGCCTTGAGAAAGTCCAAGGACAGTGCTCAGGCCCTGAGCTCAAGCCCAGGACTGGCAAAAAAAGAAAGATTATTCTGCCAAATAATTACAATTTTGCAGGTTTTTTTTAAAACTTGTTATATGGCTTTTCAGTGATTTGTGTCTTATATACATGCATTTCTTAGAATTAGAGTGTGTTCAAAAATCTGAGATGCAACTTTCTAGGCACACATTTGCATGTGTTATATCTTTTACATTCTTATCAATTATCAGGTTTTTAATCTACTCTTTAATTTTCTTCTTTTTTGCTACCCCTGGGGCTTGAACTCAGGGCCTGGACACTGTCCCTTAGCTTCTTTTGCTTAAGGCTAGCATTCTACCATAGTGCCAAATTCTGGCCTTTTCTGTTTACATAATACTGAGGAATCAAACCCAGGACTTCATGCATGCTAGACAAGCACTCTACCACTAAAACACCTTCTCAGCTCTTCAATTTGTAAATGAGATAGTTATGTCAATGCCTTCTATTATGATTGTAGAATTTTATTTTTCCTTTCCATTCTGGTAGATTTTCTTGTGTGCATGTGTATATGTAGATAGATAGATAGATAGATAGATAGATAGATAGATAGATAGATAGATAGATAGATAGATAGATAGATAACTATGTGAGCAGGTGACATCCATCAAAGAATTGTGTGACCATGTCACCTACTTGTGCAAGATGGGAGCTCCTGAATCTATCATGACAGAGTAACTCTTTGACAAGCACACTCTGGGAGACAGGGATGAGAGCTAAAGCTGAAGCTGATCCCTCAAAGCCACAGTGACTACTGGTCACCCACGCAGTGCATGCATGTTGGAGTTACCATTACCTTTTCTATAAGTTGTACCAGAACACCCTAAGTTCTTTTAATTTGGACCATTCCTTCAAATAAAAGTTGGTACCTGAAAAAAGTTCACAAATTGAGAAATATTTCTAACATATTAAACATTTATTATATGAAACATTCATTCTAAGCATTTCTTTATCTGTATCTGTTAGCACAATGTAACAGGATTCTGTTGGTCAATATATCTGATCCATATCCATCTTTCCACTTGTGAGCCTTTTATCCTTCTATTTATGTGGCAAACATCCCATATTTAGGTGTGGAAATTTTACCCAATCCGATCATATTTGTCTCCTGATTAGCATATTATCCTATTTAAATTTTATTTAATGCTATTTCTGATACATTGGAATTAATTCTTCCTTACCACATTATTTTTATTTCTCCCACAAATTACTTTTTCCATTTTTTAAAACTTGAATTAGTTAAATATTTACTGCATTTTACTCTGTGTTGTACATATGAATATGCACACAAAGATACACATACTTGAAAATTAATACTTTTGGCATTTCTCAATGTAAGGATAGACATTGTTTGTTTTGGTTGTTTGATTTTTGCTATTGGTTATATGTGTTTGGAGACTCACAATTCACTTTCTGTTGATGTATTCAGAGCTCACTTATATTCATTTTTTTATTTAGTTCTGTCTTCTCTACCAAAATTTCTACTCAAAATATAACAGTTTATTCTGATATGCCTGAGCATACACAAACTGCTTTGATTTGTGCTATTTGGACTTCATAGAACTTATTGAGTCAGTGCTTGAATATTTCACTTTGGAAAATGTGTTCCTTATTTCTTCATTTCTGTCATGTTCTCTTTGGTTACAACATTATAGATCTTGTCCCTATGTCACCTATGTCTCTTACATCTTGTATGTTTCATTTACTTTATTCTTTAACTTGAAGATCTTCTTCAAGTTACCTTCCACTATACCCAACATTTCTTTTGTAGAGTCAATTTTACTCTCTAAGCTCACTTATTAGTTTTTTTTTCTGTGCCCTTCTAATCGACAGTTACTACTTGCCTTTTAAAAATAGAGTCCTATTCTCTGCCAAATTCCCCATCATTTCCTTTATCTTTGGAGCTTATTTGTTACCGGAGTTCAAATAGATCCTAATTTTCACTATCTAAGTTACCTGGTAAGTCTGTTTCTAGGGTATTTATCCCTGCTCTTGGTTTTTAGTGTTTGGCCATCTGACACACTTCATGATTTTTTGCTTGGATGCTAGAAATTATCTCTGAAAAGTTTCAGGCTCTCTGGATGACAGATAAAGATGTGATTGTTTACAGAAAAGTTGAAATTGTCTTCTTTTTTAAAAAAATGGAATATGTTGGAAACAAACTTTACAACTTGGGAGGGGGTGGAGGGAGGGGAAGTGGAAGAAAAACATGGGAAGGGATAACAGTGTTCAAGAAGTAATGTACTTACTACCTTACGAAACGAATTAAACTGTCACCCCTCTATACATCATCCTGATAATACAAGTAATAAAAAATAAAAATAAAAGAAAAGAGGGCCTCACTTGATCCATGGGTTAGGGTGATTCCAGAGTCTGTTCTCCTCTAGTTATGTTCCATTTTGGTTCTCCCTTATTCCTAGAGTCTTTAGTTCCAAGGGCATCTAAATGAAAGCCTTGTTCAGCCATTTTTCACACCTTTGTCCATGCTTCATGGAACAACTGAAAAGTTTACTTTCTATTACCATCTCTATTCTGGACTACATTGCAGGTGTTGGCAAAGGCTTCAAGTGAAGAACAGTATAAAGCATGGTACAGTGCTGGTACAATTCTGTTCATAATCTGGGTTTCAGTATTCCCAGATGCCATCATTTTTCTCCCAAGAAATGAGAATGCCAAATACTGAGCCACACCTGTCCAGCCATTACAACCTGTGCTTCTGGAGAATCAGTAAATGGCCAGAAGGAAAGTAGATTAAGCTTCATAAAGACCCCATCCAGGTCTTGGTCTCACAGACCTCAGTTATCTTCCAATACCTTCTAATAACACTTCTTTGATGACAAGAATTGATATATTATGAAAAAAATGTTTTTTGGAACTCAGTAATTCAGAAAGGATAGCTGGAAGCCTGGATGTTTTTCCTTTTCTATTTTAGGTTGAATTTTCTCAGGTACATTAACTCAAAGAATATATCAAGTAGAAAAAACAAGATAGAACCAATGTAGTGTTTGTGTGTATGCTACCCAAGAGCGGAACGGCTCTTATAAGGCTTTAAATTTTAATTGAATTCCTGACGTCTTGTTGCATGAAAAGGATTGAGGACCACTGGGGACGAAACATTTAAGCAACATCAGAGAGATTGTCTTGAAATGTTTTCTGCAGAGCGTATTTGATATTCATGCTTTTCTTTCCCTCAGAGGTATTCTGGACTGTTTACTGCACTTGTACTAAATCAACATAGGAAATGGAAGCTTTCAAGTAACTTGAAATGGTTCCTAAAACTGCAACTTCACAATGAGCAGAAGCGAAATGCATTGGATAAAGTTTATTTTTTATATTACGTTATAGAAATGGTGATCCAGGCTATACTGATTATTCCAGACAAAGCAATATACTGTGACAATTTTCCTATGCATTTTTCTGTGATCCACTCTACTAAATATTGCTCATTACTCCAAGCCCCAAAAACTTTATTAGTCCCTGTGCATAACAAAACCCTCCCTCAAGCCATTCCTTCCAACATTCCCTCAATCTTTGACTGCTTTCATTGTAATCTAAAGGAAGAATAAACAATGTAAATCTAAAATTTTCAAGAAAAATTTACTAACATAAGCAGATACATTTGGCTTTCTTATAAGCCAAAGTTGGTTCAAATCTGCCTCAATTTTAGCCAACAAGACAGAAAGCAAACTAGACAAAAGCTTTCCAGGTATTCTTATGTAGTTGTAATGCTCTTAATTCAATAAGTACTTCAAAGTCATGATACTGAAGATGCTGGCATATGCAATGATATGCTAAGTGAACAGAGATGAGCTTTCAGAGCTTATTAATTATAGCTTCATATTACTCTACCACTGTTATCTTGATCTGAAACTATTTCAGAAGTTAAAAACCAAGAGACTTCATACAGCAAAGACACACTTAGCATGGCTGCAACTTGAAAGATCCACAATTTAAGGAGATCTGGTAAAATATAAGCATACAAATTGTTCTTATATACCACTATTGAAGCATAGAATAAGAAACAATGTGAGTTTTTTGTGATGTCACATGCATATAAACCAAGTTCCCTGGAGGCTGAGACAGAAGGATTATAAGTTCAAGGCCAACCTGATCTACAGTTAGACTTTGTCTCAAAAAGGAAATATAGGGACGAGAGTTTTGCCTAGTGATAGAGTGCTTGCCTAGCATGTATGAAGACCAGGATTCAATTCCTGGGTACCACATACATAGAAAAAAGCCGGAAGTGGTGCTGTGGCTCAAGAGGTAGAGCTCTAGCCTTGAGAAAGGCCAAGGACAGTGCTCAGGCCCAGAGCTCAAACCCAGGACTGGCCAAAAAAAAAAAGAAAAGAAAAAGATATATAAAGTGAAAATTATGTCCTTTTAAGACAGAGATGGAGGAAAGCCCCCTTGCTCAAAGAGAGTTTTATCAGTGTTCATGCAGGTTGGGTCAACTCACCTGAGAGCTGGATTGACAGAAACTCAAACATCAGCCTTTTTCTTGCCCCATGCACTGAATCAAATCTCCAGGGGTGGAATCCCAGAATCCCAGATTCCACAAATGAGAGGGTTGTCTGTTTTGTGCTATCTTTGAGGAATATTGGCTAGTGTGAATCTATTAAATCTTCAGCCAAACTTTTTGACAGATTTTTAATGAAAATTATTTCAGTAAATAACTTTAAAAGTCTACATGTTCATGTTGCATTTTGACTCAACAGTTTTTCTATATAAAGCTGTAGAGGGACAAGGGGAGAACATGTGGGGAAAAGGGAAGGCAGCCATTTTCCACTGAGGCTTATGAAGAAATGACCAGTGACTACTTCATGTTTGCATTTTTGTCTAGATTACTTGTTACCTTAACCCATTAACGACAACTGAAAAACAGTGAAAGGTTAAGACTGGCTATTTTTGTTGTTGTTGTTTTGTTTTGTTTCTGTGCAGGTACTAAGGATTGAATTTAGAGTCTAGTGCTCTTCCTTAGCTTCCTTTGCTCAAAGCTGGCACTCTACCACTTGAGCCAATGGTCAATTGGAGATAAGAGTCTCAAAGACTTTTCTGCCCTGGCTGGCTGTTGAAATAAATTAGGTTATAAAATTGGTTTAATGCCAAGCTAAGACATAATACACAATGAACTTTTCCAATTGACATGGCTAATAAGAAACTGGCCACCTGCAATGAAGAAAGCTCTTCTTGGTCAGAAACCATGATTGGTCAGAACCATGATCATCTTAGACATCCATTTTCTAGAACTGTGAGGAAATAAACTTGAAATATTTCAGTTACCCAGCCTGCTACAGCAGCCTGAGCAGAAAAATATGAACCTCAATTTTCTAAGCTTCAATTAGGAAGAAAACATAAATCATCCTATATAAAGCCTCAGCTGTCTTTGTGCGGTGGCTCATGTATTTAATCCTGGCTACTCAAGAGACAGAGAAAATCATGGTTCAAGATTAGTTGGAGCAAAGAGTTCACAAGGACCCAGATAGTACAAATCTGTCATCCCAGCTACACTCAAAGCTGAGATAAGTAGGATCACAGTTCTAGGTTACCTCAGACTTGAGACTCCCTTATTCCCCTTATTGGGCATGGTGATATGTACCTGTCATCTGTTACAGCAGGAGGCATAAATAGGAGTTTTACTGTCCAGACTGCTATGGAAAAAATAAAAATAAAGCCAAATGCTATCTCAAAAATAACCAAAAGAGGGACCGGGATATTGGCCTAGTGGTAGAGTGCTTGCTAAGCATACACAAAGCCTTGGTTTCAATTCCTCAGTTCCACATGCACAGAAAAAACCTGGAAGTGGTTCTGTGGCTCAAGTGGTAGAGTGCTAGCCTTGAGAAAGCTCAAGGACAGTGACTAGGTCCTGAGTTTAAGCCCCACGACTGGCAAATTTTTTTTTTTAAATAACCAAAAGAAGGCCAGACATCACAGGTCCATGCCTGTAAACTTAGGTATTTGGGAGGCTGAGACTGGCAGGATCATAGTTCAAGGCCATGCCAGGTAGAAAAGTTTCTCAAGATTCACTTACTGCTATTAGTTAGGCTCAAATATACACAAGTGATTAGTGAGAATCCTTCTGTGAACTAACAATCATATTTTGCTTTTTATATCATTTATGTAAAAAAATGCACTTTCATGAAATAAACACTATTTTATATTTCAAAAACAAAAGTTTCTCAAGTTATAGGACACTGAGGTTGGGAGGATTATGGTTCCCAAATGTCCCAGTTAGAAAAATCTACATGGAGAGAAGATAGACACTACCTATGGTTCCAGCAGTGACCAAAGCCTAAGGTAGGTGCATATGGCTCAGCCTAGGTGGGAAGCAACAGAGGAGCCTAAAAACAGAGGAGCACAAAAACAAGAAGCAAGGTCTACTTCATAGTTTTGATCTTAACTTTGCCAATTTAATCAGAATTTCCTGTATATATCAAATATTGCCTTCTACTTACTGAAAGACATTTTGATGTGGCTTCTGTATACAAGCAGATAAAGAATATTAAACATTTCTCATATTATATAGTTGATCCGTAAGTTAAGATACTTTTAGAAATGACCATGATAAGAGGGGAAACTGGGAGAAATGAAGGAGAGAGGTAGCAGTATTCAAAAAGAAATGTAGTAATTACCTGACTTATGTAACTATAGACCCTCTGTATATTACCTTTACAATAAATTTAAATTAAAAAGAAGTAAAAAAATAAATATGACCATGATAGTTATCATAGAAAATTATATTTTACTTTTTAAACTCTTTGTTAAACCATACTAAGTTATAATTCAAGATTGTCTTTAAACAGCTATTTGAAAACACACACAATTGAGAAATTACTGTGTAAGTGTGATTGGTAATTTTCTAATTCATTAGATAAATGGATTAAAGCACAGGGAATAAGCATCTGTAAATTATATGGCCATCAGAGCTAAATTAATTAGAAACAAAAAGAAAATCACAGGTAAACAGGGCTGGAAATATGGCTCAGCAGCAGACCACTAGTCTAGCAAATGCAGTACTCTGAGTTCAAATCCCAAAACAGCCTCTTGGCCACAAACAGGAAAGTGAAGCCTCTATCAACATGAAGCAATCCTTTCTTAGAGCTAGCTTGGAGCTGAGAAGAACTCAGTAGGAATGAAACCTAAAGAGTAGGCACAACTAGTGAACATATAAGAATATTACATCAAAATGTCTTTGCATCACAATATAGTTTGTTATTTTTGAACCTACAAAATTACATGCCTCCAACTGTTGTTTCTATTACTCATGTTCAGTTTCTATTTCATAGACAAATGTCACAACTGTTTTCTCTTTTTCATCTACTCTATATTTAGAATAGTAATAGTCTGATATATCATCTACAGAGAGGCACACTTCATTTTTCTCTCCATATTGACATGTACTTCTCAATATTGTGTTAAAAGAGTGACAGTCATTTCATTTGCAACTTTCATGGTTTTTTTTTCCATTATGTGGATCATTCCTGTCCTCTGGATGCACAAATAATATTGGGGGCCGAGTGTGGGATCAGACTGACCTTGGACCTGCACTATTGATTAGAGCTAAGTACACAAAGAAATGAGCTGTCATATGAGCTATAGCACCAGTATTGTAAACATTTATGGCTTTGTCACTTTCTGCTTAACCAATCTGAGACTTGATTACCATTTCGTACGAATGTAACCCTTGTCAGTTTTCTGGTTTTAAGAAAAGTATTTAAGATTGGAACTAGAAATAAACGGGGCTGCAGTTTTAAGCTTACAGCCTTAGGCTGTGGTCTTGGGCTGTAGCCCTCCCCACCCCATCTGTTTCTTGTCTTTTTCTTTTCTAGTCCTCATCCCCTAAATCAGGAATCGCGACTCGTTGCTGGCTGGCTCTGGCAAAACATTTACCAAAATTTTATTCTAATATTTAATATTTTTCTCATTATACTCCAACCCACCACTATTTATTTATATTAAAAAGTATATTTCTAAATTTATTTTTATTTTATTGTATTGTCGGGGTAATGTACAGAGGGGTTACAGTTACATTCATCAGGTAGTGGGTGCATTACTTCTCCAATGTTGATACTGCTTCTCATGTTTTTGTCCCCATTTCCCTCCCACCATCTCTTCCCAATCATCTTGTTTCCCCCCCTTCTCTTCCCTATTTCAAATAAACAAATAAATGTATATACAATATAACAGGTAACAAAGTCAGATACAGTAACCACATGAGATTAACTATTAAGGGAAAAAAGAGAAGAGAAATAACATAGTACATTAAGAACAACAATCACAAAGATAAACCTCTTCTTTCCATACCCAGAGTTCAATTCACTCAGTCTCATCCTATATGACCTTATGTGCACAGTTTTTGAGCTATTGTGATCCTCTGCTAGGAAAATCCTAGATCTGTACTAATTATCACAAATGAGGGAAACCATTGAGCCTATTCCTTTGAGTCTGGCTTATTTCACTTAATATGATTTTTTTCCAAGTCTTTCCATTTCCTTACAAATGGGGCAATGTCGCTCTTTCTGATGGCAGCATAGAATTACATTGTGTATAAATACCACATCTTGTTGATCCACTCATCAACTGAGGGGCATTTGGGTTGGTTCCATATCTTTGTTATGCTAAAAAAGAGTGCTGCAATGAACATCATTGTATTAGTGGATTTAGTATGTCATTGTTTCTGGACGAGTGGGTAAATGCCAAGGAGTGGAATTGCTGGGACATAGTGGAGCTCTATGTTTAGTTTTTTGAGGAATCATACTGCTTTTCAGAGTGGTTGAATGACTTTACACTCCCACCAACAGTGTACTAGCAATCCCTCCTGGCCACATCCCCACCAGCATCTCCTTGTTTCATTGATTCTTTTTATGTTTTCTTTGAACTGTAATTCATTTAGTTCTGCTTTAATTTTAATAATTTGTTTCCTTCTACTGGATCTAAATTTATTTTCTTCAAAATAAAAAGCTTATTTTCTGAAAATGAGCTATCAAAGAACATGATTTTCTTTCTTGATTCATAATGCAGTCCTTAACAACTGGACATGCTTGTGCATGTGCACAAGTGCACACATGCATGCATGTGTGTTTTTTCATGCAAGTGTTTTTGAAAGGATGCATTTATTTTTTGTTCATTAGGCACCATACATTAAAATTTGCTTATGCTTTCTTCCCTTTTCAAAATTTAAGTACATTACATCTATCATGAAATTGACTTCAGTAAGATGAGTTTTAAGGGATTCAGATAGTTGTACAAACTGTCACCAACTATCCAATTTTAGAATGCATTTGTCACCTTTAACAAGAAGGAACCCTAAACCCTATTATAGCTATTCTATTTTCCTTCTTCCCCCAGCCTTTGGCAGATATATATCTAATTAAGTTCTGTATATAGATAGAATTGCATGTCTTTTTGTGCTTGGCTTATTTACCACAACATCATCAAAGTTGATCCAAATAGTTTCTTATGTCAATATTTTGTTTTCTGTATCTCAGTAATACTCTATGATAAATAACATTGTGCTTATCCATTTATCAGGTGATAGGCCCTTCAGTTCTTTCTAATTTTTAGCTATTATGTTGTTATAAAGCTGAGTGATAATGATTTATTTGTATAATCAGTAGCTATACAGGAGGTGGAGATCTGTGAATCCAGGTTCAAAACTAACCTGAGCAGAAAATCTGGGAGACTCATATTTTCAATTAACCATAACAACCTGGCACTGCAGGTAAGGCTTCAGTGGTGCAGTGCCAGTCTTGAGAAAACAATCCAAGCAAGAATTTGAAGACATGAGTTCAAATCCCTGTTCTAGAAAAAACAAAAACAAAAACAAAAAACTGTTAATGTTATTCATGTGCTAGCTTTTCCCAACTGGAAGATTTTTTTCCATTCTCTTTTTCTATATCAAAGAGTGAAATGGCTGAAGGCACCTAGTAAACCAATGTAAAAACTTTTGATGAACTACAAAATGATTTTCCAAAGTAATTACATTTTACATTTCTTGTACCACCTGATGGCCTTACTCTCTCTACATCCTGGAATATGCCCATTATCTTCCATGATTTTTTTTGCCAATCCTGGGCCTTGAACTCAGGGCCTGAGCACTGTCCTTGGGTTTTCTCAAGACTCAAGCTCTACTACTTGAGCCACAACACCATTTCTGGCTTTTTCTATGTATGCGGTACTGAGCATTGTACATGCGAGGCAAGCACTCTACTAGTAGGCCAAATTCCCAGCCCCTCTTCCTTGGTTTTTATATATCCATCCTAATGCAAAACCCTGTCTCATTGAGGTTTTGATTTTTGTTTTTCTAATAAATAATGATGTTGAACATCTTATCACACATTTTTGCCACTTGTATATCTTCCCTGTTAACGTTTTTTTGTTGATTATTTAAATTGAATTGTCACTTTGTTGCTGAAATCTTTATCAGACATATTACTTGAAAATATTTTCTCCCATTATGTGGATTGTATTTTTACTTTAATGCTATTTTATCTCTTCTTTAGCTGTTTGAGTTTTATATGTCATATCTAAGGAAACTTTGGCTAGTTTAGGATCACAAAATTTTGCACAAATGTTTTCTTCTGAAAGTTTCTTTTAGTCTATTTTCTGTGGCTATCACTGAATAATACATATTGTGTAAACTCTAATGAACAAAAGGGTTTTGGGCTCATTGCAAAAGGTAGGGAGTTGAAGACTTGGTGGCTGCATTTATCTAGTGAGTGTATTTTTACTGGTGAGAATTCTCCTCACAGTCCTCAAACATGGCAGTGTCACAGACAGAGTAAGCTTGCCAGAAAGAATTCTTTTCTATAACAAAGCCACAACCAGGATTATCCATTAACTTACTCATCCATTAATCCATTCATAAAGGCAGAACCTTCATGAACCAATTAACTCTTATTAGTATCAGATTCACATAAAATTTATTTAGTTATTTAGTTAGTTATGCTTTATGTGCTTGAATTGGAGCTTGAAGTCTGGGACTTGAGAACTCATTCATATTTTTTTTCATTTGTTTTGTGTTGGCTTTTGGTTCTGCTTTGATTTTGTGTGTGTGTGTGTGTGTGTGTGTGTGTGTGTGTGTGTGTGTGTGTACTTGGTTGCTTGCTTAGGGCTTGTGGTTACAACTGTTGTTCTATTACTTGAGTCCAGCTTCACTTTGGGCTTTTTGCCAGCTAACTGAAGATAAAAAAAAAAAAAAGTTCTTGGCTGAACACGGTAGTTCAACCCTATAATCCTACTCAGGAAGTTAAGTTCCAAGGATCAAGGTTCAAAGCCAGCCTGGGCATAAAAGGACCTGAGATTCTTATCTCCAATTAACCTCTAGAAAAATGGGAAGTGGGGCTGTAGCTCAAGGGTAGAGTGGTAGTCTTAAGATGAAGAGCTCAGGGCTAGCACCCAGGCCAGAGTTCAAGCCCCATGACTCACACACACACAAAAAGTTATTGGATTTGTCTTCCTAAGGTAGAACAGAACTACAACTGTCTGATCTCATCCTCCTGGGTAGCTAGGATTATAGACATGAGCTTCTGGCACCTGGCTTTTCCGATTTCTTAACATTATATAACAGAGATGAAATTTTAGCCTGAGTTTTGATGGGTATGTTCGAATCATAGCACACTTACATTATTAGCTCTTATCTTTAGGACTTGTGTCTGAATTAACTTTAAATATGGCATATAATTTCAATTTTTTTCTATTTCCGCTAAACTCCTAATATTTATTGTCACGACTTTATGTGGTCATTTCTTCTAGCTCAGACTTGTGTTCCTCTAAAAGAGATGCAGTGAATTTTTATTAGTGCATATTAATGGTACAATGGAGTCTCATGGTGTTATCTTATATACACATATGTGTATATACATTGTATTTTTATCAGATTACTTCCTTCTATTACTCTTCTTTTCCTATCTCCCCTCCTGCCCATTTATGAAAGGTTTTCGTCACCTTCCTTTTACATTCTTCCTAGATACAGTGAATTTCAACCTTATTCACTCTCCAGCATTCTCTTCTCTCTCCCTTTCCACTCAGTCATCAAGCAATCCCACAAACACAATTGTGAGATCGATATGTTTTATATAATGTATATATGTAATATATGTATATATAATATGTTATATAATATGTAATAACATAATACTTGTATAATATATAATATGTGTATATGTGTGAATATACTATGTGTATATATAAGTTCTAGAATGTGCATATGAGAGAAACTTGAAAATTTCATGTTTGTGAAGTTGACTTACTTGGCTTAATTTGATTGCTGAATGTATACATTCAGTTGTCCCAGAAGTATTTATTGAAAGATTTTTTTCTTTAATATATTGTATTGGTACTCTTGTTGAAAATCAATTTCCCATAAACCTTTCTGGATTCTCAATCCTCTTGCATTTATCTATATAGCTGTCCTTTATGCTAACAACACAAGACTTGCTTTTGTTTTGTAGTTCAGAAACATGGTCTTCCAACCTTGTTTTGGAGTTCTCCAGAGTTCAAGATTGTTCAGCTAATCCAGGCATTTTGCTTTTCTTTTATTGGGGTGGGGTTGTCTTTATTTTCTTTGTTTTAATTTGTTATTGTATTTCATTGTGGGGATAATGTATAGAGAGGTTACTGTTGGGAGCCAGAGTGGAATCAAACTGTACCTTGATTTGCATCAGACAATGGCTTTATTGTCTTATTGTTTTCTGGCCTTATTCTGTTTAAATGACCTGAGATTTACCATATGAATGTAACACCTAGAAGTTCCCTGGGTCTCAAGAAGGGAAGAAACGGGAGTGGAAAATAAACGGGGCAGTCTTTACCTGGACTGCAGACATCCCGGACCCGGTGTGTCTGTCTCTCTTCTATTTTTTCCTAGTCCTGCCCCCTATTTCAGGAACCCCAATCTGCGAACCCTGGTTTGCTGCCGGCTGGCCCCGGCAGGTTACAGTTACATTCATCAGGTAATGGGTACATTATTTCTCTAAACTTGATACCCCTTCTCATGTTTTGTTCCCCTTTTCCTCTCCCCAACCCCCTTGTTTCCCCCCTTCTCTTCCCTATTTCTAATAAAAACATAAGTATATATACAACATAGCAGGTAACAGAGTCAGATACAGTAACCACATGAGATTAACCATAAGGGAGGAAAAGAAATAACATAGTACATTAAGAACAACAATCACAAAGATAAACCTCTTGCTTACATATCCATATTATTGCAAATGAGGGAAACCATTGAGCCTATGTTCCTTTGGGTCTGGTTCATTTCACTTAATATAAATTTTTCCGAGTCTTTCCATTTCCTTCTGAATGGGATGATGAAAGAATGACATCTTGCATTTTTTTTATGAATGTCACAGTATAATGCTTCATTGAAATGGAAGAGCTGAGAACGTTAGTCTGATTTCTGAAACTATGACAAAATACTTAGAAAATCAAATGAAAGTTGGAAGTTTTTACTTGGCTCTCAGTTCCCAAGAATTTAGGTCACAGCCAATTAGCTTTATTGTTTCTGGGCTTTGGTGAGACGGAGTGTGGTGGTGGGAGACAAGGGGCAGTAAATGTGCTTATTCTTGGTGGCTGAGAAAGGACGAGTAAACCCTTCCACAGAGATGACTCATCTCTCCAACAAGGTCCCATCTCTGACAGTTTCCACCATCCTCCAAAAGTACCATCCAAGTATGAATCCATCAGCAGACTGTCATCATCCAAAGATGATGTCAGAGCCTACATTTCAATTGCTTACTGAAGGCCCTCCTGTGAACTTGGGAACCAAGGACGTCAACATATGATGAATTGTGGGGTTATTTCTGATCCATCTTCAATTCTGGGCATATCTACCTTGTTTCTCATCTTAGAAAACATCAGATTTGGGAAACTAACATGGCAAAAACTGTGCGTAAATCAGTTATTTTTACTACGTTTTTTGAGATTTTTAAATTTTATCTCTGTTTATTTTTCTAACTAAAGCTTAAAACCAGCGTATCTGCAAACACATAGGTGATTCCAGTTGTGTCTTAGTTATAAATCTCAGTGTGACAAAAATATATATTTTATTAGGTTTTAATGGCATTATGGCTGATCAGGCTGGAACACAGTATGCATTTTGGCTTTCTTTGATGTTCTTGCAAATAGCATGTTTTTAATCAGCTAGAGTTTATAGCTTTACTAAAGATACTTGTAGACAAATTTAAACATTTTGTTGTAAAGGATATATATATATATATGATTTTATTCGCAGCTGCCCATTTCTTATATTTTTCTTTGTATTGAACAAACCTTCCAGGAGTTATCTCTCTCATGTAATAAGCCTGTGAACTTCCCAAACCTTAAAAAGCCAAAAAAAGAGTGGCAGGAACTCTCCATTGCCTTCTTACAGAAATCATGTGATGAAATGAAACACTTCTTGGACATCTTCACTGGGCATTTCCCATCTCTTGTCTAGTTTTCATTTTGAATAATTTTTTTTTGCCAGTCCTGGGCTTGAGCTCAGGGCCTGAGCACTGTCCTTGGACTTTCTCAAGGCTGGAGCTCTACCACTGGAGCCTCAGCACCACTTCTGGCTTTTTTCTATGTATGTGGTACCGAGGAATCGAACCCGGGTCTTCATGCATGCTAAGCAAGCACTTTAACCACTAGGCCAAACTCCCAGCCCCTTGAATAATTTTCTAGTCTCTGCTTACTCCTCCTTCACCTGTCACAGAAAATTCCCTGTATTTATTCATTGATTCTGAGGCAGAATCAGAGATTGCAGCATTCTCCCTTGTACAATAGTCATTCTAATGAATTAACAACTTTGTGTGAGACATACATAAAATCTGTGCCCACCTACCACACTAAAGTAAATATATACATGGTGTGTGTGTGTGTGTGTGCATGTGTGTGCGTGTGTGTGTGTGTGTGTGTGTGTGCGCGCGCGCGTGCGCTAGAACCCAGGGTCTCACATTCTCACTTGGATATGTTTGTAATTTGTTGTTATGTTAAAGGTGGTGTACAGAGGGATTGCAACTAATGAGTCAAGTAATAAGTACAGTTCTTTTCATACAGTGTCTTCCCTTCCCACACTCTTACCCAGTCCCTCCTCACATCTATTTGGAATTTTTGCTCAGAGTTAGTATGCTACCACTTGAGCCTCTCCTTTGGTGCAGCATTTTGCTAGTTAACTGAAAGTAGAATTGAATATATTTTTCTTCCCAGGCTGGCTTCTAATGAGATCATCAGAGCTCAGCCTCCTGAGCAGTTAGGATTACAAAGATGAGACACCAGTGCACAGCTAAAGCAAATATATTTTTAAATGTGTTTTCTCAGCATACAAATTATCTTCAGATAATTAAATTTTATCTCTTCCAGTATTATTCCATGTTAATTGTCATGTTTGTGTGAAAATTGCCAAACTATTGTTAATCAAGAATGTTATCAGCAGACATTCTACCTGTGTAGGGTGTCTATTATATTATTCAATTTAACATATTAATTAAAGTTAAATTGCATTCCTATTGAGCCTAATTATGTTCAAGAGATTTTATTTCCTTTTGTGTTTGATAGTTTAACTATCTAAATCACAACTGATTTAAATGTGAACCTGAATGTGAAATTTCATTAAAGATCATTTAGATAAATTATTTTAATAAGTTCATATTTTCTAAGAACTTATTAATGCAATATTTTTATTGAGAGGTCCGTAATGGCAAAACTTCAGAGTGAAATCAAATTTATGCTGGTATTCTTTATATATTTGCATTGTTCTTGCAAATATTCTGTCAAGGCTATCCTATTTTTACAAGCAAAATTGTCCTATAATATTCATTTATAAGCGTTCCCTTTTCATTGCATGGTGGAAAGGAGATAGTTGTATCTTGAGAACTACATAAAAGGTACTCTTAAGGTGCCTTAAAAATCTCATTATACTGGCCAGGAATGTGTCTTAGTGGCAGAGTGCTTGCCTAGCATGCATGAAATCTTGGGTTTAATTCCTTGGTACCATACACACAGAAAAAGCCAGAAGTGGTGCTGTGGCTCAAGGGTGGAGTGTTAGCCTTGAGAAAACTCAGAAACAGTGTCCAGACCCTAAATTCAAGCCCCAGGACTAGCAAAATTAAAAAGAATCTCATTATACCCTTTCATATGGATTAATTTTCTTCCAGGAAAACTGGAGAGCCTAAGCAGTGCATGAGGCAGGTAGAATTTAGGGACTAAGGGGGAGAGACTGTAGATCCTGAGAGGACATTTTCTTCATCTACTTTAAATAGCATCCTTCTAATTCAGGACCTGTTTGGTGACTAATTTCTCACTAAACTACCCACACTTCTATTTCAGTTTTTCACCCAGAATCCTGTTGGTAGTTTGTACTACACTGTTTTTTTACATGTGTACCATCTCCCCAAAGAGATTACTGTCACTATAATTTTATTTGCAAAGCTCCACTGCTTTCAAAGTATTTTTTAAATCATATGTCCTCTAAGCACTTCATGGAATTGAAAAACATATTATTATACAAAAATATTATTTCATAGTCTTTTAATATTACCTTTCCAGGAAGTATTCATCACCATCTTGGTTGTTTTTACAAATGTATGCAGTGGAACTTGTTACACTAATTTGCATTCAAAAGTATGTATCTGCCAAAGTCAAAGGTGAGACCCAGGACTTTCTAATCCTATACAAGGTGGCCCTGATTCACACTGAAGGGCACAATCAATGAGAGTTATGTAAATTAACACATTGCATCTACATAGCTCTGAAGTCAATTAGCTATCACCATTCATTAATAAACTTAAAAGAGCTGTATTAATATAGCAGAAATCACTTACCTAAAATAATGCTCAGGAACAGATACTATATGTTATACATTAGAATCTTCTCCAGAGGGCTGCTCCCCTGAAAACAAACTCTTCCCCACAGCTAGGCACTGTTGGCTCACCCCCAGAATCCTAGCTACTAAGGAGGTTAAGATCACAGAATCAAGGTTTGAAGTCAGCCTGGATAGAAAAGTCCACAAGAGTCTTACCTCCAGTTAACAAACAAAAAAAAAATGTGCATCTCAAGAGGTAGAGTGCCAACCTTGTATGGCAAAAGCCAAGGAAAATCAGGAGGCTCTGAGTTCAAGTCCTAGTCCCCACACCAAAATTCAAAACAACCCAAAACATTTCCTGTTTCATAGAACATTGTCTAATCTAAGAGAGCATTAGTTCAGACCTGTCAAATACGTAATTCTAAATAATCTCTTACATTGTGTGAATATTCAGGAATAAAGAAATATCTTAAAGTCATTGCTTCATTCTTTTCAAGGATGGTGCCTAGCTCCTACTCACAGAAAGGAAGACAGTGCGGGGTAGGCTTCTTGTTTTATGTATGTAAGACCTACTCTTTCAATAGTAACTAACAGTCTAGCTAGAAACCAAATTAATCTTTTCTATAAAGTATGTTGGGTTGATGCTGATGATTTATGCTCTACAGCTTGCCACTTAGGAAACAGATCTGAGTGTCTTGGCTTGAAGTCAGACAGGACAGGAAAGTTTGAGAAATTTATCTCCAAATTACCACCAAAAAGCCAAAGTGGATCTGTGACTCAAGTGGTAGAGCACTAGCTGCCTTGAGCAAAAATAGCTCAGGGACAGCACCTAAGCTCAAGTGCCAGGACTAGCAAAAACAAACAAACAAACAAATAAGGACAGCTGGGGTGGGGGTCGGCTGGAGGAATTTCTGTGGAAAACTGCCTAGTGTTCGCTAGGAGGAATTTCTGTGGAAAACTGCCTAGTGTTCGCTAGGCTTTGAATTTGAATCTCACTACTGGAAAAAAAAATCCAGTCCTGTCCTTTGAGGCATAAACCGTCCCACAGCCTGGCCTATTTCCATTTCAGGACCTGAAACTTGCTTTTCCTTTGAGCTTGCTCCCTGTGATTCCTCAAATATAGTCACCCTGGCCACTTCCTAAGAATTGGACTTCCCTGAAAGCAACCAAAGTGTACATCTCCACTCTTTGGGTAGATTTTTATATTAGAATCTATCACTCTCCAACTTGCTGCACATTTGAGCCCTTTCTCATATTAATTTTCCATCATCCCCACTGGAATTCGGGCTCTTGGATGTCAGATTTGACCTTTGGATTTGTCTTTGTTTTGTATTTTTGTTTTGTTTTGTTTTTCAAAATACTCAGAGCCTACCTAAATATTCCTGACACACTTGCATTTACTGGAATTCAACAAACATTTTCTGGAATAAATATATTTTTTCCAATCTCAATGTTAACCTCTTTAACTGTATGGAATTTTAATTGGTGTAAGACTAGCTATGAGTTTAACCATGTTCTAAATAATTTGCTGAGAGATATACCTCTTGGTTTTACACATAAATTCATTTTTTTTCCAGTACTGAAGTTTGAGTTCAGAACCACAGGCTTACTACATTCTGAGCCATATACCTCCAAACACACAATCTTGTTTGTTTTCTAATACATCACTTTCTGATGTTTATTAATTTTTAAAACTTACTTATTTCTTAAGATTAAAAATTAACTAATTAATCTCCATCTGCTGTGAATATGCTTTGAAATATGCTTACCCACTCTGACACCTATGTCAAAGGAGTTTTTAAATTTTATTTAACAAAGTAATTGCCATTTAACAAAGAAGTTTATGCATCCTGATCAGCAACAGCCCTTTCAAAGTTGTTACCCACCTATTCTGAACCATCCCTTCTTGTACTTTTCTTAATTTTATAGAATGTACATTGAATTTTCTACTGAGTTTTCCCCACCTTCTCTTCTCCACTTAGTGCCATCCATCTTCTCTTGCAAATATCCATTCTCTGGTGTTTACTCGTTGGGCTTTGACTTTGCCTTTCTAAGAAATTACACTATTGGAGTTTTCTCTTGAATCTACCATATTTCAACTAATTCATTTGAATGCTTGCATACCATCAACCTATTTACATATAAGTTTATAAGCTAAATGTAGCTTCCACATATAACATATATAAACCATGAAAATCCTGTCAGATCTTAATTCCCATTGTGAGGTTCCAAACAATGGAAATTTCATCGTCTGACTATAGTGTTTTGAGATGAAGAGTTTTCTAAGAGACAATTAGATCATTAGGGGTAAAAACTTCATGAATAATCCCTGGTGACTTTATGACAAGGAAAAGTAGAACATGGATGCACACTCACCTGTACAACACACCCCCTGTGTACCTAGTATTACAAGCAAATACTACAGCAGTTCCCAGATAAGCACATCTCTTATAATAGACTCTATGAGAGCTGAAATAGTATATATTTTTAGGATGACGTGGTCAAAATCCAGCAAAATTAGCACCAGGAAATGGGTACCTGTGGTGGGGGGGGGGGAATGAGAAGGATAGATGGATGAGGGGGGAGAAGGGGGCAGAATGCAGTCAAGAATTCATGGTGTATATATCACAAAATTAAGAAAAGTAAGGGAAAGGATGGGTGAAAGTGGGAGTGAGAAAGCTGAATATAGTGACACTGGTCAAGATGCATTGTATTCATAAACTGCTCTGTTAAATGGCACTTCCTTTGCACAAGTACTTAAAGGTAATAACAAATGTAAAAAGACACCACTTGGCTCACATCTTCCAAAGCCATTTTGAGATTCTATTTTATAAAAATTTTATTTATGGCTGGGAGCACAAATCCTTGGGTTTGATGCCTTGGTACCACATACACACAAAAAATAGGAAGTGGTGCTATGGTTCAAGTGGTAGAGTGCTAGCCTTGAGAAAGCCCAAGGACTGTGCTCAGGCCCTAAGCTCAAGCCCCAGAACTGGAAAAAAAAAGAATTTTATTTATATTTGCAGTATAAGAAATAATCTGACACTGCACTGTAAACATATTTTGTAATATAAATTCTTTATTTTATTACTTCCTTTTCCCCATGAAATTTGTAATGCATGTGTGCATTCATTTTTTTCTTCTCTTTATTTCTAGTCTTACTGGTAAGGATCTTATAATTTATAATAATTTATGGATTCTTAATTTTTTATAAAATAATATTTCTGAATTTTCTGTTTTTTTTCTGTTTCTTGGAATAATTCTACAAATATGTATTTTCCACATATTTTGCTCATTCACATTTATATTTCATTCAAATAATGTTCATGTAGAGTTTCCATATGGATCCTTTCTACTTTCTTCTCACATCTAATCTAAAAACATTCTCTCTAGGCCTACTAGTCACTGAAGCCTAGAGTGGGAGACTATGCTGGTAAAAAGATGTGAGCAAAGGAGTTGAGTTCAAAGTTTCTCTTTCTCCCCTTCCTTTTTCCCTGTCTTCCCTTTCCCTCCCTTCCTACTTCCTTCCTTCCTTCCTTCCTTCCTTCCTTCCTTCCTTCCTTCCTTCCTTCCTTCCTTTCTTCCTTCCTTCCTTCTTTCCTTCCTTCCTTTTGTCCTTCCTCCTTCCCTCCTTCCTTTCCTTGACTCTTCCTTTGCTTTTCCTTCTTCCCACTATGTATTTCCCTATCTCCTAGCCACTCTATCCTCTCTCTGGGTATATTGCCCATTTGGGGATGAGTATTTCATTGAGCAACGTCTATGTGGTTCCCAGCGCTCCAATCTTTACTCCTTAATGATACACACTGAACTTCATGTTTTTCTTTCATCCTCCATCCTACCTTGCCTACTTTGTCAACAGACTACTTCTAATTCTAAATAAGCTAGTTTTCAGAAAGTTGGGGATAAAAGCATATTCCTCCTTCAGAAGCATCCCATCTGTTTATCTGTACTAGGAAATGTGGATCCCCCTCTATTTCCCAACCCACCCACCAAGGATGTCCCTCCATTTGCCCAAGATTCTCCATACTTGACTATGTTCTTCAAAGACTGCTTTTGGAGACAATCCCTTATTTCTTGAGGATGTGAGTTCTGCAATTCTTTTTCTGCTTGTGAGTTGTTGGGGGAATCAGAAAAGGAAATAGAGGGCAAATTTATGCTATTTCCTACGAGAAACATTCTCTCTCTTTTTTTAAGCTAATAAATCATTCTCAATATGCTTAGCTATGCTTAGTCTCTGGTCACATGTCATGTGGGATGGCATCTGTGAACTCTAAGCATGCTTATGAGTTGCCTAGCAACCAAAAGTTCTTCTATTCCTTCCAGCAGCCTGCCCCAAACCCTACCTTACATGGCCCAGCCCACCCTGTCTTAAAATAGAACATGTGGTTTCATGAGTCACTTAAAAATGGCTAAGAGAAAATCATGTTCCTTCAAAGGGCAGTGCTAATCAAGAGGAGATTCTGGGTGGGGGGGGTTGTGAGTAAGAGGAGGGAAATATAGCAATATCACAGTAGAAATAAAGTGGAGCTTTGACAAATAAATACATACAGGTCACTAAGACCTTGGGGGGAGTGAGTCCAAATAAGAAATTGGAAATAGGAAAGAAAAATGTCTGTTTTCTATAACAAAAATGAGATGATTTAAACACACATTTGAAGTTTCTGTGCAAAAGTATAGTTAGTGCAGTTAGACAAAAGCAATGTACTTGCACCAAAACACATTTTTTAATTTCATTTTATTGTCAAGGTGATGTAGAGGGGTTACAGTTACATAAGTAAGGTACACAAGTTACATAAGCAAAGTACATTTCTTACTGACCATTGTTAACCTCTCCCTCATTTTCTCCCACTCCTCACCTCCTCTCTTCCTCTCCAAGTTGAAAAGTTCATTTGCAAAAAACTGTCTTTGGCGTATCCCTGTTGCACTGGTTCACCCTTTGTCTTTGTCACACCATTTTGTTGTCCCTCTTTCTTTCCCCCAAACAGATAAAGGTATATACAAGACACAGGGTAAGGAAAATGATGTGATTATTCATATGTTAAATACTAAATTAAACAATACCAAGGACAGGCTACCTAGGCCCACAGCTGCGTTGTCTGCCCTCCTGTCCAATCCAATGCCTCTGAGTACATCCACCAGCTCTGTAAGGGTAATAGAAGTGAAAGAGAGGAGCTGAGCACTGGTGGCTCACGCCTGTAATCCTAGCTACTCAGGAGGCTGAGATCTGAAGATCGAGGTTCAAAGCCAGTCCGGGCACTAAAGACCGTGACACTCTTATCTCCAATTAATCACAGGAAAACTGGAAGTGGAGCTGTGGTTCAAGGAGTGGGGCGGTAGCCTTGAGCTAAAGAGCTCAGGGATAGCACCCAGGCCCAGAGTTCAAGCCCATGACAGAGAAGGAAAGAAAGAGAGAGAGAGAGAGAGAGAGAGAGAGAGAGAGAGAGAGAGAGAGAGAGAGAGAGAGAGAGAGAGAGAGAGACAGAGAGAGACAGAGAGAGAGAGAGACAGAGAGACAGAGAGAGAGAGAGACAGAGAGAGAGAGACAGAGAGAGAGACAGAGACAGAGACAGACAGAGACAGAGGGAGAGACAGAGACAGAGGGAGAGACAGAGGGAGAGACAGAGGGAGAGGGAGAGGGAGAGGGGGAGAGAGAGACAGAGACAGAGAAAGAAAGAAAGAAAGAAAGAAAGAAAGAAAGAAAGAAAGAAAGAAAAGAAGGGAGGGATGGAGGGAGGGAGGAGATGAAAGGGGAGGATCACCCACGTCCATGTCCCTTAAATACTTATCACATGAAGTGAACAAAGTATATTTGGAGAAGAGAATTACATTTTTTGAATTTATAGTCATTGTATATGTTACAAAATACAAGTGACACATTTTCCAAACAGACAGGCAACGGAGAGAATCTACATAGAACATGTCAAAGTTAATGGGTAAATTCTATTTCACATTCTCAAACCTTGTGTGAGAATTAAAACCTGAAAAATAAAAATCAGTGAATAACACAGCATGGGAGATAAGAAAATATTAACAAGTAGTGTTATTCAATTTAAAAGATATTAAAAATCAATAGACAAGAATATATTTTATAAAACTATATTAGAAGCACTTTTTGTTTATGATCTAGTTTTGATTTTCAAAATAGCAATGAACTAATGTTCCAGTATGCTCGAGTATAATTTAAATTATCAACATATGACCAGACAAGCAGAATAGGCTCGATTTTCATTAATTGTCAAGCTTTACATTCATTTTTTTGTACTATTCTGTGGCTTGACCTCAAGGCCTGGGTCCTGTCCATGAGCTTTTTTTGCTCAAGGCTAATATTCTACCATTTAAGCCTCAGATCTACTCCCAGTTTTTGGCAGATTTTGGAGAGGTGAATCTCATGGACTTTCCTGCCCAGGCTAGCTCTGAACTGTCATCCTTAGATCTCAGCCTCCTCAGTGGTCATAGATCATAGGTGTGAGCTGCAGGTGCACAAAAATTTTTAAACATTTTCAATATTACAGTGACAAGTCTGAGTGAAAGACAGATTTTTTTTACCAATTTGCTAAATTTCCATATTCAAACAGAGAAAATCTCTGTGCATTTCATCTTCTACTCAGAAGGATTCTCTGTGACCAAACCAAATTGTTTTTGATACATACAAGCAATTGTACGTTTAACTGACTTTTAAATAATGCTATAGGCAGAATACTTTAGGTGGAAAGTACAGTTCTGTCCAAGATATTGTAATGTCATTGACATGTGTGTGGAAACAAACATGTTGCTTAACTGTAATGTTTTTCTCAACAGGGGCATCCATAGCCCCATTTCCATGTGAAATGGGGCTAGGTTAGGTTAGTTTTTTATTCCTTGCCCAAAATTAGTCATGACAGGTATTCTGTGTTAATGAAAATAAAAGAAATGGCCTTCTGCCATTCGAAGCTACTCTCAAATACAGATGTCACCTCAAAGTTAACAAACTGATCAGTAGAACTAAAAAAATTATTAAGTACCATCAAATCTAGTTCCTCATACTTTATAATTGTGCCTTGATTGAATAAGTCTAGGGTATTTTACCGATTTGTGGCCGAGTCTTTTTTTGCCAGTCCTGAGCCTTTAACTCAGGGCCTGAGCATTGTCCTTGGGCTTTCTCAAGGCTAGAGCTCTACCACTTGAGCCACAGCACGATTTCTGGCATTTTCTAGATATATGGTACCAAGGAACCGAACCCAGGTCTCTGTGCATGCTAGGCAACCACTCTACCACTAGACCAAACTCCTGGCCCTGGGGCTGAGTCTTTTTGTCATGCCTTGAAAATGTTTATTTTATAAACATGTATAAGGATCAGTGAGACTTTTGTTTGTGGTTATTTCTGGATCCAGATACACAGCTCAAAATTTCTTTGAGCCCAGATTCCAAAGGACAGTTGCTGTCTGCTCTTTCTGCCCTTTTATAGCCCCTATCTTCCTCCCCTACTTCTGTTATTGATTCTGTAGGCAGGTTCTCCCCATCCCCTCCTCCTAAGTGCCCTGGCTTCTAGGAGGCCTTCAGGTAGGTGGCAGGATTACAGATCAGGGGTGTTTGCCTGCTTTTTGAATGTTTTTTGACAGTGAAGACTCACATAGGTATCACAGAAATCATTTCACAGCAGAGGCTAATCAGATGCTTCTGTAATCCTCCATATGACAAAAGGTAATAAAAGTACATGAAATTATAGAAGCAAATGGATAAATGAATCTAAGAATCTTCCATGTACAAGAAATGTTTTCCAGCTAAGAAGAGGGCTCATATTGTTATAGTATCCGAATTTCTTACCTGGCATATATATATATATACATATATATATGTATGTATGTGTGTGTTTATTTACTTGAAATAGGAGGGGAAAAAGATTAGGGGAGGGGAAAGGGAAATGGGGACAAAAACATGAGAAGGGGTGTCAATGTGTGGGAAATAATGCACCTTCTATCTGGCAAATATAGCTTTAACCCCTCTATATGTTAAAATAAAACAAAATTTTTTAAAAAAGAAAGGGGTCCAATCCATTCAAGCAAAAGCTCAAGATATGACAACATTGTGACTCCAGTGTGGACAGACTGGAGATGTCTATAGTGTATTGTACCCAAATCCTTACATGCAGATTTGACTCCAGGTTCTTGAAGACCCGAGGGCTTTGTGCTCCAGAAGCCAGAGAGGAGCAAACTTAGCACATTTTAGCAATGACAACCACCTTGCTGATAGTAAAGAGATCTCTCTCGATGTGGCAGTGGGCAGTGGTACAACTCTGAAGTGATTGGCCAATGACCGACAGAAGGTCGATATTCCATACCCGGAACGAAAGGCACTAGATATGCTTCAGGAATTTCACTGAAGTCTACTACAGCACACAGACACACAGACACACAGACAGGAAGACAGCAGAGGAGGAACGGCACCACTGTTCATGCAGCCTAATATGCACAGTCTTCCTCCTCTTCTTCCTCCCCATTTTAAATGAACCCCAGACTCTTTTACCTCTGTATCCACAAGATCTCTTCTAGCTGACCTGTGGATTTTTTTTTTAATCTTTGTTCACCAAACATCAAAATTTGTCTTGGAGGAAGCTTCCATGTATATCTCTACCCCTCTAGCTTGTGAGTATTTGAATGAGGGCCTTGTGGAGTTCACAGGAGTCTTAGGTTTGCTGTGACTACTGGAAGAGTAATATCCGTGAGTCTTCTTTGGTCCAGTGGTCTCTGCCAGGTCTGTGATGAGAAGCCTTTCTCTCCTATGGAGAGGCAAGGGTAACTTGTCTGGTGACCTTGTTTGGTGACCTCATTCCACATATCTAATTCCTGTGTAAGGCACAGACTAGTTGTTCAGAATCAAGCAGGGAGATCCTGGGACTTAGGCTCAGCATCACACGCCACAAGTTTGGGAAATAGAATCTGGAAATTGTTCTCCCCAGGCTCTAGGCACAGGCTTCTCCTGCATGGCTCATTGCTATACTCTGTATGAGCAATTCAACCCTGTGCAGGCCGAGTTTTCCTAATGCTCATTGATTCAACTTTCATTAAATAGGACTTTGGTACTTATTATTTTCCTAAGTACTTGGATTTTTTTTTTAAAGCAGTGATACTAAGGGATACCTGTTTTCAGTAAGTTCTGCTTTGGTTTTTTTTTTTTTATCATTTTATTTAAAAAAAAGAGAAGAAAGGAAGAAATGCCATGTTTCATTTGAAACAAATGCTATGTGTTTCTTCTGGATGAACTCTGAGAGAACGACTTGCATCATCTTTCCTTCAAGCTCTGCCATGTATTAGGAAAGTGGCCAAAGCTATACTCAAAAAAAAAATGTATCTGAAGTTTTCAGATTTTAACAGTTTGGAAGTCAAACTTTTTTACCTAGAAGTTTGGACATGATATTCCTTCATATATATTTCTTGTTCATTGATCTCTACTACCAACTAGAAGAATAATATTCATATGCACTTAAAGAGTTAATGGAGTCTTCTTAAATCCAATCATCTTCATTTTATAATTCTATGATTCTATGTTGTTTTTCTTCATTCAGAGAAGATTAGAGGGAAGAAAACTTATGTAGAAAATTTACTTAGGAAAAAATACTTAACTATGGAACTATATTTGCAGTCCTGTACCAATGATTGACACCTGTAATCCTAACTACTCAGTAGGAAAAGATCCATGGTTCAGGGTTTGATACCAAGCACCGGTACAAAAATACAAGAGATTCTAGTGCCCCAATAAACTGCAAAACTAGGCTGGAGGCATGCATGGCTCAAGCCTTGCAAGCAGACTGAATGTGAATTCAAAGCCCTGAGTTCAAAAGCTAGGACCAGAAAGAAAACATTTGCATAAGGAAATTCTAGAATCAAAAAACTACTAATAATATCTGATTATTGAATACTTTGGAAAATTAAGACAAAAAAATCCTATTACCGATTTCCCCCAGAATATATGTCTCTTAAAAGATAGAAGTGAATAGACTTTTTTCATAAAAAGACAAAAAAATCTCTTTTCCACTTTTAAAAAAAGTTAGTCTTTTCTGTATCCTGGAGGTCCTCTCATTTAGCATCATACTATACGGCCTTATGTATCTAGGTTTTGTTCTATTGTAAATCTCTGCTAAAAGCCATATAATGAGTGATTGTTGTCCTTAATGTACTGTATTATTTCTCATCTCTTTTGCTATCCCTTGGTTATCTCATATTGTTACAGTATTTCATCTTGTTATCTGATATATTGTATATATGCGTATTTGGTTATTTGAAATCAGATAGGGAAGGGGGGAAAACAAGATGAGGGGTAGGGGTGGGGGGAGGGAAATGGGGACCAAGACATGAGAAAGAATATTAATGTATGTGAAGTAATGCACCCTCTATCTGGTGAATATAATGTAACCCTTTGATTAATTACAATAAAAATATATGGAAAAATTTTTAAAAATTTTAGCCTGAGTTATGCAGAATAAATCAGTGGGTAGATATATAATCATTGTCAAAATTTAAAAGACAGATGAAATTAATTATATGTGTGATAAGCCATAAAGTGGAAGAATTTTATAAAGACAAAAAAGGTGGAATTTAGCTGTCAATCAGAGCAAGCTATCCACCAGATAGTTGCTAATTGCTCCCCAAAATTGAACTGAAATGTCATACTGCAAAATGACAAGGCTGCAGAATAGCGGAGACTGTTTTAATTTCCCACCAGTCAGTCAGAATTTTCAGATCACACAACTAGGAAAGTATATATAAGTATTGGTCACTGCCCAAGACCCAGGCAGTGGACAATGACAGTCACTGAAGCTCTGCTGCTTGTGATACCGCCTGTCCAGGGTTCCTGCAGTAAACCTTGATGTCCTAGATGGCTTTAGTCACTCAGCCAAGTCTTACAGTGCATTCCTATATTCCCAGGACTTGAGCACGAGGAATGGGAGTTAGAAATGAGCTTGGGTTACACCGTGAGATGGGTTTGAAAACCGCAGAACAATGCAAAAAATTAGAGGAACATACATAGAGCCATAATTATCATTTGAATATCAGGTAAAAATGAGAGAGAGACAGAGAGAGAGAGAGAGGAGAGAGAGGAGAGAGAGAGAGAGAGAGAGAGAGAGAGAGAGAGAGAGAGAGAGAGAGAGAGAGAGAGAGAGAGAGAGAGAGAGGAGAGAAAGGAGAGAGAGAGGAGAAAGAGAGAAGAGAGAGGCAGAACGAGTATTTACTGCTAATGAACTGAGTTAAGCACTCTACACACGCTAATTCATGATTCTTGAAAGAACACAGTGACTCCAGTGTACTTCCAGTTCTTCCACACTACTGCAAACCTCCCCCAAATCACTCAATTAGGGAGGGACAGAATCAACGT
The DNA here is from genome assembly GCF_031878675.1 of Megascapheus bottae. Taxonomy (NCBI): domain Eukaryota; kingdom Metazoa; phylum Chordata; class Mammalia; order Rodentia; family Geomyidae; genus Megascapheus; species Megascapheus bottae. Next base: position 8,362,578 of record NC_143517.1, on the reverse strand, counting down.
CATCTTTTTAATCCAGAGAAAATAGCAAACAGGCATGTGAATGAATGTCAATAATCCAAGAACAAATAAGAGCAGCAAATATTTTCACAAATCATAAAATAATGGAGGAATTCCTAGAATAAAGGCCCAATAATCTCATTGATTTTGCTCCTCAGGGGACATTCGACCACATCTATACGTAATTGTAGTGATACCAGAAAGGCCAAAGTTACAGGTAGATCTCCTATAATGTACAGGGCATCTCTTTGCCCACCTGCACCACATAAATACATACATGAATTCACACACACATATGCACATATACACACATAATATACACACATACGAACACGTCATCAAACTCAAATGTCAACCGACAACTTCGAGGGGTTGAGAGAACCAATCTAGGGTGTTTAATTCAATGAAAAATTTATATTTGTATTTATATTTCAATGTTAATTGATATATATACTTTCCTAATTCGTTTTCTTTTTAGCATCATCAATGTTGAGCATATATCTTCAAAGTCCTATTCATAGACTTGCAAGTTCTCACTATATAATGTTGATTTGCTCCCTTCTTTTCTTGAGAGTACTTTTGTATATTTATTTACACTTATTTCTTCTAATATAAAATTTAAGCCTATAAATTTGCCCTTCAGTACATAGCATTCTGCAACTTTATGAATTACCTTTGCAGTTTAACTCTGGATATTTTTTTCATATATTTTTTTACTGTAATTAATAGAAGGGTTACATGATATTTGCCAGATAGATGGTGCATTAATTCCCACACATTGATTCCCTTTCACATGTCTTGGTCCCCATTTCCCTCCCCCACCACACCCACCCCTCATCTTGTTTTCCCCATTCCCTATCCAATTTCAAATAACCAAATACAAATATATCCGATATATCAGGTAACAAAGTGAGATACTGTAACAATATGAGATAACCAAGAGACAGCAAAAGAGATGAGAGATAAGATAGTACCTTAAGGACAACAATAATTCATTCTATGGCTTATGTTTCAATATCCTAGAGATACTCTCATTTAGCGTCCTACTATATGGCCTTTTGTATCAAGATTTGCTCTACTGCAAATCTCTGCTAGGAGAGCCCAAGGTTTCTACTGATTATGACAAATAGGGAAACCATTGAGCCAGTGTTCCTTTGAGTCTGGCTTACTTCATTTAATATGATCTTTTCTAAGTCTTTCCATTTCCTAACAAATGGGGCAATGTCATTCTTTCTGACAGCAACATAGAATTCCATTGTGTATAAATACCACATCTTGTTGATCCATTCATCAACTGAGGGACATCTGGGTTGGTTCCATATCTTTGCTATGATAAATAGTGCTGCAATGAACATTGTTGTGCTGGTGGATTTAGTATGTCTTTGTTTCTGGATGATTGGGTAAATGCCAAGTAGTGGACTTGCTGGGTCATAGGGGAGCTCTATGTTTAGTCTTTTGAGGAACTGCCATACTGCTTTCCATAGTGGTTGAACAAGTTTGCAATCCCACCAACAGTGTAGTAGTGATCCCTCCTGGCCACATCCCCTCCAGCATCTGTTGTTATTAGTTTTCTTGATCCTGGCCATTCTAACTGGAGTGAGGTGGAATCTTAAAGCTGTTTTGATTTACATTTCTTTTATGACCAGAAATGTTGAGCATTTCTTCATGTGTCTATAGGCCATTTTTGTTTCTTCTTCAGAGAAGATTCTCTTTAAGTCTTTGGCCCATCTTTTAATGGGATGGTTGTTACTTTGGAGATTAATTTTGGAGTGATTCAATTTTTGGAGCTGTTGATCTATTTTAGATATGAGGCCTTTGTCTGTTGTATGGTTGGTGAAGATCTCCCACTCTGTAGGCTTCCTAATTAGTTTACTAGCTATGTCTTTTGCCATACAAAAACTCGGCAGTTTAATGCAGTCCCACTTATCCAGCCTTTCTCTGATTTGTTGTGATTCTTGGTCCTTATTAAGAAAGTTTCAATCTGTGCCAAGGAGGTCTAGTGTATCTCCTATTCCTTCTTGTAAAGTTTTCAACTCTGGATATTTTTAATCTCAATCATTATTACTTCTTTTGATCATAATTATGTTGCAATGTATCTTTCTTTTTCTTTTATCTTTAGATTAATAATTTAACTCCTTTGTATTAGGAACATGGTGTATGTCATTCTTTGTTTCTGGTGGTTCAAAGTCAAGGCATTGTGATTGTTAAGTAAGTATTCAACACTTGAGCTAAGCTCCAGTCCTTCTTTTCTTTGGTTACTTTTTGAAATAGGGTATCATGGTTTGACTCAGGCTAGTCTAGACTATGATTCTTTTTTACCTCCACTCTCACACAGCTAGAATTACAGACATGCATCACCATATCCAACTTACTGATCAAAAGGAAGTCTCTGGAAGAGCATCTACAACTCACATGTAAAAGTATTTCTGAAACTGTATTTAGACTTAGCTCTACAATGACACATAATTTGACATTTATTACATTCATAATAAAGCTTTACACTATATTGTCATTGGGAAATTTTAATCAGGCAAATAACTTTTTCTCTAAGGTTAAAGAATGAAATTTGATAAAATGTGTTCCACAATATTATTTATAGGCAAGTTACAATAATATATCAAATTGTTTTTCTAAAATAATTTATGCATTTTAGTCAATATTTCTGCAATTAATTATTAATATGCTGATATAATTTATGCAAAGTTTACCTAAAATGAATTAAATAATGAAAGTTCACTACACATAAATATACCATTTATGCAAATTTATTTAAACTATAAATTTCACATTCAAATGAACTATTTTCACTTCACTTGCTGATTGGAAAGTAAAATATTTTGTTTGTGAATGTCTATAATTTATCATTCTTAGGCTAGGATTATTAATACATGCATCTTTTTTGCTTTAAAATGCTTTTGAAAAGTATGAAGCATGAAATTAGCTTAGTGTGCCTAGATAAGTGAGAATTTTTAATGAGGAAAAGAGTATGTGAAATGTGTATAAGCATTATTTTTATTAGAGATGTTTAAGATCTATCTTTTCAAAAACTTTTAGTATCTCACTTTGTTATCTGATATATTGAATTTATTTGTATTTGGATATTTGAAATTTGATAGGGAAGGGGGGAAAACCAAGACGGGTGGGGGGTGTGGGGGGGAGGGAAATGGGTACCAAGACATGTGAAAGGATATCAATGTATGTGAATTAATGCACCTTCTATCTGGCAAATATCATGTAACCCTTTTACTAATTACAATAAAAAAATAAAAATAAATAAAAATAAAAACTTTTATTATCAGAGTGATGTATAGAGGAGTTACAGTTACATTTGTTACATAGTGATTACATTACTTCCTGAATAGTTACCCCTTCCCATGTTTTTCTCCCACTTTCCGTCCCCTACCTCCTCCCAAGGTATAGAGTTCATTTCCAACATAAGATCTATCTTTTGACAGAATAAGTAAAGCAGCATATTCATCCAAGATCAACACTCTACCTCAGATTGTACAGTCATCAAAAGGTAATGTCCTGCCAGATGCCACTGGCTCATGACTATAATTCTAGCTACTTAGGAGGCTGAGAGCTGAAGACTGAGGTTTGAAGCTAGCCCAGGCAGAAAAATCCTTGAAACTAATTAGTTAAAATTCCTTGAAATTAATTAGTTAATTAATTAAGTAATCTCCAATTAACATCAAAGAACAAAGCCAGAAGTAGAGATAGAAATTAAGAGGTAAAATGTCTGCCTGAGCAAAAGGCTGAGCAAGAGCTCAAGACCCTGAGTTCAAGATCTAGAACAAGTACACACATACACACACACACACACGCACAGAGGCAATATCCTGCACTTGAAGGCACTTTCAACGAATTATGATGTTCACATTTTTCTAGTTATGTGAATATATTGTTTTATTGTAAATGAAAAAGTAAATAATTTTATTTTTGAAAACCTTTCAGTAGAAGTTGGACATGGACGTTGCTGGCGCCGGGGCCGGTGAGGAGACCCAGGCGAGCAGAGGTGGCGCTGGGTCTGGAGTCGAGTCGCTTCCGAGCCCACGTCCGTCTGTGAGGATGGGCGAGGGTGGACAGGCGGCTCACCATGGATGGCTTCTTATCAAATATTTGTTCCAGTCTCTTCAGAACCCGAGAAATGAGAATTTCGATTTGGGGATTAGATGGTGCTAGAAAAAGCCACAGTTTTATACCGATTACAGGTTGGAGAAGTTGTTACGACTATTCCTACGATCGCATTTAATATAGAGACGGTAACATACAAAAACCTTAAATTCCAAGTCTGGGACCTAGGAGGACAGACAAGTATTAGGCCATATTGGAGGTATTATTATTCAAACACAGATGCCATTATTTACGTGGTAGACAGCTGTGACCGGGACAGAATTGGCATTTCCAAGGCAGAATTAGTTGCCATGTTGGAGGAAGAGTTGAGAAAAGCCATTTTAGTGGTGTTTGCAAATAATCAGGACATGGAGGGCTATGACACCCTCAGAGATGGCAAATTCACTTGAGTTATATGCCTTGAAGGATCAGAAATGGCAGCTATTCAAAACGTCAGCAACCAAAGGCACTGTCCTTGATGAGGCAATGGAATGGCTGGTTGAAACATTAAAAAGCAGGCAATAATTCAATCATGCCAGCTCCTCTGAAACAGAGATGATATTGTGTCTCCCTGCAAACAGTCAGGTGTGCATCACGTGACTGCATGTAAAAACTGTGATGACATTTAATCGACATCTCTGGCCATAAAACAAATGCAAATCAAAACAACTCTAAGATTCCACCTCACTCCAGTTAGAATGGCCAGGATCAAGAAATCTAATGATAACAGATGCTGGAGGGGATGTGACCAGGAGGGATCACTACTACACTGTTGGGGGAGTGCAAATTCGTTCAACCACTGTGGAAAGCAGTATGGCAGTTCCTCAAAAGACTAAACGTAGAGTTCTCCTATGACCCAGCAATTCCACTACTTGGCATTTACCCAATTGTCCAGAAACAAGGACATACTAAAGCCACTAGCACAACGATGTTCATTGCAGCACTATTTACCATAGCAAAGATATGGAACCAACCCAGATGTCCCTCAGTTGATGAGTGGATCAACAAGATATGGTATTTGTACACAATGGAATTCTATGCTGCTGTCAGAAAGAATGCCCCATTTGTAAGGAAATGGAAAGACAAAAAAAAATCATACTAAGTGAAGTAAGCCAGACCCAAAGGAATATAGGCTCAATGGTTTCCCTCATTTGTCATAATCAATAGAAACCTTGGGCTTTCATAGCAGAGATTTACAATAGAGCAAAACCTAGATACATAGGCCATATAGTATGAGGCTAAATGAAAGGACCTCCAGGATATAGAAACAAAAGCCATATAATGAGTGATTGTTGTCCTTAATATACTGTAATCTTTCATCTCTATTGCTGTCCCTTGGCTGTCTCATATTGTTACAGTATTTCACCTTGTTGTCTGATATATTGTATATAGGTATATTTGGTTATTTGAAATAGGATAGGGAAGGGAGGAAAACAAGATGAGGGGTGGGTGTGTGGGAAGGGAAATGGGACCAAGACATGAGAAAGGGTATCAATGTTTGTGAAGTAATGCACTTTCTGTCTGGTGAATATAATGTAACCTTCTATTAATTACAATAAATATAAATATTAAAAACTGATTGATGGTATAAAATGGAATGGACTGTAACATCTATAATATATATATTTAAAAAATACACAAGTATTTGGTTGGAAGGATAACTTGGTCAAGTCATCTGAAAGTTCATGTAATGTAAAATATTTCTTCCTTGCTCTTCTGTGCTAAGGTATGCTATTTGTATGGAGTTCTTACTTAAATGTAATTCTATTAAAAATGCACTCTTCTCAGGGGAAAAGCACCCCTATTTCTGAATAAATGGCTGCATCTTGTTTGTATGGTCACTAACATGTATTAACAGGGCTTTTTTCTCCCTTATAATAAATTAAGTCTTCCCAAAGACTTAGTAGACTCAGTAGAGTAGGCTAGAAACATACCATGTACTATAGCCTTCGTTTTTGCTTACCTGACCACATTTAAACTTGCTCTTTTAAAAGCTTCTAGTTGCAGGCATGAATGTGATTTTGGTGGCTACCTTTATTGGCTGATCTGTAATTGTCATTCTAAGTACTTTATAGTCATCAAAAGAATTCTGCATATATTGACTTAATTGGTTCATACAGCAACCCTGTGACGTAAGCAGGGTGTGTTTTATAATAGTCCTTCATGGCTGTGGACTCAAGGTGTTTATAGGTTGGCTTTCCCACAGACATAGGACTCAAAGTAAGACTTTTGCATCTGAAGCTTGTCTCATAAATTATATTATATATTCCTGAATATACCAACACTGACAATACACAGAACCTAAGTTAAAATTATGGTAGTTAGAGAACATTGAAAATAATGTCGATTTAAGCTTATTTGGCTATGGTAATCTTACCTAATATGGTGAAAAACACAGTCCTGAATGGTTATATTTCATGGAATTCACAACATAATAAAGAAAAAATGACATTAAAGAAAACAAAAAATATTTTAAGAAAAAGTATTTCAATAATGTATGTATGTCTCTTTATTTTTATATTAATAGATTCTGAAGTAAATGTAATGTTACAAACACTTGCTCCCTCCCCCCACAATATTTGTTGGTTTACAATAGCCTAATTTAGATTTTTATATCATAATAGTGCAAAATGGTATTCATTCAGTACAAATAATACTTAAAATTTGGAACTTTCCCCAAGCTTGCATTCTCTGGCATATTTCTTTCTTCTGCTGAACAACAGCAGCCAACTGTGTGATTAGGACATGAACGACCAGTACTCTGTAGAGTTTTATACTGTTAAGCTGTGACAGCCAATAGGTTACTGGTATTAATTGTATATTTGGCTTATGTTATTTTCCACTTAAGAATGAGTTTTTCAGAACACAATGTAACATAAGTTCTGTGTGTGTGTGTGTGTGTGTGTGTGTGTGTGTGTGTGTGTCCTAATTCTAGTAATTCTAGTATATAGCTGTTCTAATCTTTGTCTGAAGTCCTGTAGAACTTTGCTTCCTGTTTAATCTGACATGCAGATAGGAAAAAGATCCAGCCATGCAGAGTCTAGGAAGAATATTCTAAACAAAGGACTATTCTAAACAAACTGAAAAGATGTTAAAGAAAATGGAAAGAGAAGAGCCAAAGCATGTAGGGATTCACAGACCAGTGAAATATGTGTTGGTTTGTCGAGAGCCATAGAAAGCCAGAGAAATGTTTCTTAGTGTAGAAGCAGTGTGGTCTGGTGGACTTTTTCAAAACTGAACCCTTTGCAAAAGGGCTTCTGAGAAGGAAGAAGATAAAACCTGAAGGTGGAAGTAGCCTCAAGTGGTTGGTTTGGTACCACAGCCTGGGCTGAGGGGTCTCTGCAGCCCTGAGGAATGGGAAGGATGAGCCCCTATGAATCTCTGGGTGTCAAGAAGAAAAAGAAGAGAAACAAAAAACAACCCCAACAGTTCTAGTTGAATGCATTTCACTGGCCATGTTATCATTTGCTACCTGAGAAAAATAGATAGAGTGACAGCAATATTTCATTTAGTGTAATGTATCTGCCAGCCACTTGAGTGTAAATGTAGAATAGTCAATTGTCTAGATGGATATAACAGAGAGATATGGGGGAAGAGTAACCATCTATTTTGAAAGCCCATTTTAGTATTGTGTCTGTGGGCAAGCGTGTTTATGATTTAGTACTTTTAGTACTTATATAGTGAGTAAGTGATATTTTGGTTTTCTGAAAGAGATTTGAGTCCCTTCACACATTCTTATGAGCCCTTGGGCCAGATATGGTGTCACATATTCTAAGATTTCAGAACAATTTTATGGAGCAAATCCCATCATTTCAGTTTATCAGTTGATGGACTCACAAGAATAATTTAAGTTAATTTTAACAAAGAATATAATGTATTCACTGGCTTTAACTAGCTGGAACAGGTTAAGAATGTAATTGTGTTCTTTGCTGATTACCTACCATTGGTTTTATCTTGAAATAACTCAGGGAAGAAGGGAGACAGCTCTCTTTGCTACTGTTATAAATAATAGCTGTTTTGTAAGTGTATTGTTTTTTTGACATCTGTTCATTTTTCTGGAAGATTTTTTGACTTCAATAAAAAGCTACAAAGTAATCACTCTTGTTTCCATGAGAAAGAATTCGATGTGACAATTAACATTAGAATTTTTCCATGGCTGGACTTTAAAATCTGATAATTAAATGAACAAGTCAATCAAAAAGATGGGTTTTCAAGACAAAAATAAAAGAGATTAATTCAGTGCTATTGGTGTTGACTTTTAGACTGTCAATGTCCTTTGATGTTTTTGACAGTTTAATTTTATGCTAACTTGAAATTACAAAAAAAGTACAATGATGAAAAATGATTCTCTGCTATACTTGAAGAACATGGGTATAATCCATAAAAAATATCAAGCCTGATCAAATAAGCTTGGAGGTAACACAATGAAGAAAGAGAATTTGATTGATTTTTCTCTTGGAAATCAGTGCTATTCTAGTAATTATTTTTTTAACATGTAGTAATCGTCACATTTTTTCTGTATGTTGCATACAGATGAAGCAGTTGTGAAAAACATTAAATAGATTGATAATGGCATGTCATCTAGTTAATATAAAATGTGCATGTGATATATATATCATAAATTATACATTTAATAAAGAGTTTCCTCTAAGTATTGTTTTGTATTGTTTGTTCAAAAATGAAAAGATCTGGAAAAATTACGATAAGTGAACTAAGTAAAGCCCAGAGAGACAAAGATTCATGTTTTCCCTTATATGTGGAAACTAGATTTAGCTTACAAACTCATGAGTAAATGCATTGGATGATATACAAGTGTATATAAATGTATTAACTAGAATATGATAGATTCAAGAGAGGTCTCAAATAGTGCAGTTCATTAGAAAGCCAAAGTCAACGTTCAGCAAATAAAGCATCATGAAGATCGTACTCAAAAGGGGTGGGTTGAGGTTTAGGGAAAGGGTAATTGAGTGAAGAAAACAGGGGGCTAATGCAGATAAGAATCCAATGTATATTCTCCAAAATTAAGAAGAGGTAGAGAAGAGATAAGCAGGGGAGAGATGAGTGAGAATGTTGAAAGGGGTGGCAATGATCAAGATATATTGCATTCATAAACTGCTTTGTTAAATGGCAATTTGTACAACTATTTAAACACAATAGTAAAAGCAAAATAAATATTTTAAAGGAGGGAGAAAAAGAGGGAAAAAGAAGAAAGGAGGGAGAGCAGAAGAGAGGGAGGGATGGGGGAAGAAAGAGATGATAATAGTGTGAAAGGGATATTTCCTAAACTTTAATGAGTTTAAAATCCTGTAGATAAAGGCAGATACACATCAAATAATCACTATACAACGTGTTAAGAGAGTGGGCAAAAGAGAAGTAGGAGGAAACCAGAAAATGGCAAAGGTTGCTTATTTCAGTTGAAGACTGATCTGAAAATAACTTCAGGCTGGAAATCCAGAGAATGTCTGATTCATACACAGGAATCCCATTACAGATGTCTCTTGTCAGTAAGTCCTGCCCTGTTTGCCACCCACTCGCCCCCTCAGACCCTACCTCATCCCTCTGCACTGGCTTCAGGGTTTGCTTCCTACACTGGTTTTCACCATTTTCTCCCTTTATTCTGTTTCATTTCTCTGGCATTCTTTTTTATTGTATTTTATTGTGGGGATAATGTATAGAGGGGTTACAGTTACATTCGTCAGGTAATGGATACATTATTTCACCAACCCTGATAGCCCTTCTCATGTTTTTGTCCTCTTTTCCCCCTCCCCCTCCCAGCCATCTTGATCTTTCACTTCCCTTTCTTATTTCAATTAACAAATAAGTGTATATACAGTATACCAGGTAACAAATTCAGATACATTAACCACATGAGATTAACCACAAGTGGGAAAAAAAGAGAGAAAAGAAATAACTTCACATAGCACATTATGATCAGCAATTACAAAAATAAACCTCTTGTTTCAGTAACCTAGAGTTCATTTCATTTAGTTTCATGCTGTATGACTTTATGTACACAGCTTTTGAGCTATTGTAATCCTCTGTTAGGAGAATCCCAAATGTGTATTAATTATTACAAATGAGGGAAACCATTGAGCCTATGTTCCTTTGGGTCGGGCTTACTTCACTTAATATGATTTTTTCCAAGTCTTCCCATTTCCTTACGAATGGGCAATGTCATTCTTTCTGATGGCAGCAAAGAATTCCATTGTGTATAAATACCACATCTTGATCCAGTCATCAACTGAGGGGCTGCATTCTTTAGGTGACTAATATTACTCATCGCTATTCAACTATCCCAAGATTTTTTGTTTTGTTTTGTTTTGTTTTTGTTTTTTTGCCAGTCGTGGAGCTTGAGCTCAGAGCCTGAGCACTGCCCTTGAAGAACACTTTTTGCTCAAGGCTAGCCCTCTGCCACTTGAGCCACAGAGCTACTTCCAGCTTTTTCTATGTATGTGCTACTAAGGAATCAAACCCTTGGCTTTGTGCATGTGAGGCGAGCACTCCACCACTCGGCTATGCTCCCAGTCCCTCAACTATCCCAAGTTTTTAAGTACCACTTCACTGCAAATTGCAATGTCCTTCCCTGATACTGACAATTTTTAACAAAGCACAAATCTGTTTCTGAAGAAGACTGAATTACCAGGCACAGGTATCTCACACCTGGAATCCTGACTCCTCTGGAGACTGAGATCTGAGGAGCAAAATTCATTGTCAACCCAGGCAGGAAAGTCTGTGAGGCTATTTGCAGGAGGCTGAAAATGGAACTGAGACTCAAATGATAGAGTGATAGCCTTGAACCTGAGTTCAAGCCCTAGAATAGACAGGAGAGAAAGAGGGAGAGAGAGAGAGAGAGAGAGAGAGAGAGAGAGAGAGAGAGAGAGAGAGAGAGAGAGAGAGAGAGAGAGAGAGAGAGAGAGAGAGAGAGAGATTGTCCATTATGATAATCTGATTTCTTTTATCAAATCACTTTTGTAAAACATTTCTCACATATGCACTAACAAGTAGTACACATCAAGGATTCTCCTAGCAGAGGATCACAATAGCTATGTGGTCATACAGGATGAGACTAAATGAAATGAACTCTAGGATGAACAAGAGTTTTGTCTTTGTGATTGTTGTTCTTAATGTACTATGTGAAGTTATTTCTTTTCTCTTTTTTCTCCTGATGGTTAATCTCACGTGGTTACTATATCTGACTTTGTTACCTGGTATATTGTATATACATTTATTTGTTTATTTGAAATAGGGAAGGGAAGGGAAGGGAGAAAACAAGATGAATGAGAGGGGTGGAGTGAGGGAAAAGGGGACAAAAACATGAGAAGGGATATTAAGGTTGAGAAGTAAAGCATCTATTACCTGATGAATGTAACTGTAACTCCTCTATAGATATCCCAACAATAAAATACAGTTTAAAAAAGAAACTTCAGTCACAAATATATTTTTGTTTCTCTGTATGTCTGTGTGTATACATGTTTCTGTTTCTCTGTAAGTCTGCGCATGTGTGTGTATCACAAACATAATCAGAATTCTGATCTCGATCCACTAAGTGTAAACACAGGAAATATGGAAGCAAATTCATCATTAATGAACAGCTTCCACTAAATGTAAAGATTTAGAGTCTACTTCACATGCAGAGAGAAGACAGTGCACCTAAGACAGCTGAGTTTTTGGAACGCCATCTTCAAGGCCACTTAAAGTTCAGGTCCAAAGTGAATTCAAAGACAGTCAACACACAGGCCTTCTTTAGGAATTCATAAGATTTGGGTTGCTGTGTGGAAGGAATAGGTGACTTTTACAGTTTCTTTTTATGAGCAACTAGATTGATATTTGATTTATAAAGAATAAACTGAATCAATATAAAACATGTAAATGAATGACATGAAAAATCATGCATCATCTATGAAAACACTGCCAAAATCAAACTACAGAACATTGCTATCTTCTTCAGCCTCGTCCTGCTATCTTTTGTAGTGAAGCTCTCTCTGTATTGTCATTGTGGATATTTTCATTTCTGCAGATGATATAACTGGAAATTGATAGTGTAGAATTGCATCCATCCAGTTTAAGAAGCTCTAAGTTGCTTTCAGTGTGAGAAGCAGGGCTAGCTGGAGGAAGAGGTATAAAACAGAAAGTGTGAGAGGCAATGTGAAACACAAGCTGGAACCAGATCAGCAGTTGCAAAATGAAAGCCTAATCGCTTATGAGCGATTGACTTTATTTTGATATTCACATAATTGTAGATCATATGGTCTGTTAACACTAGCAAGACTTTATAGATGATGGAGCATCATAGAGAGAGAAAGTGGGGCATTCTGTCCTATTAGGGGAAACGTCAGCATATTTTGTGTTATTGGAATATGTGAGGCAGAAATATTATTAGTTGGAATTAAGTATGATTGGAGAGTGTTTGTAGCCGCCGTGTTTAAGACAGGTAGACTCTGCTAGCTTTGTAAGGTGTTAACTGGACTAAGCTCTGATTTCCAGAGATCTGAATCTTTTCCATTGCAGTAGG